>NW_007726720.1:509660-540087 GCF_000696425.1 Galeopterus variegatus
AGATGCCATGCCCACCCACCCGCCCTCGGCGCCTTTGCTGGTATCGCTCCTGTTCTCAGAGTGCTCGCCCCACTTTGACCTGTTGACTTCCGCCATTCTGGCTTTTGCCTCCTGTCTGCGTTCTTACTTAGTTTCTTCCTCCTTCATCCTGCTGACCATTTCTCTCAACTTTGATTGTCACTTCCCTCCCTTTTCCGTCCCTGTTGCATGCACTTTGTCCTCTTAATGACATTTGTGATGCTTTGTTCTCACAGTATGGCAAGGGAAGCCGGCATTCATTTCAGCCTCCTGCTTTTCAGGCAGTGTGAGAGAGCACTTTTGCACAGAGTGATTGTCATATGGTAGTTTGCGAGGACTGCTCCTCTGTCTCACTGGCTTGGTTTCCTGATCGAGTGCCTCTCTCATGGTGGGTGCTTGTTCCATAGTAGTTGGGTTACATGGTAAAAGGGCTCATGAAGTACTTATATAATAAGGAACGCAGTTTTTACACAATGGAAATGAAATTGACAATTCTAGACCCTAGTTTCCAGTAAAAACTAGACAGAAATGCAATGATTTGAGCAAATTAGGGAGGAGACGGAGGCATTAGGAATAACAGACCAGAGGGTAGACAACAAAGCTATTTAATTGATGTGAGTAAATGAATGGACTTGTTTTTTATGAACTTTTGCTCCATCTAAAAATGGTTACCAGAGGTGGGAGAGGGGGAAAGGAGGGGGCTTAGGGAAAAATTTGGTAAGGGACACAGAATAATTACAATTTGTAATAAGGAACATACTAATAATATTGATTTGATCATCACATATTGTACACAAATACTGATAGTCAACTCTGTACCCCATAAATATGTATAATCAATTATATTTCAATTAAAAAACAAAAGTAAATAAAATACAGTGGTTGAACAAAAATTCTTGAAATGCCATCTCAAACAAAGGAATAATATTTGAGAGAACATTACAATTGAAATCACATTTGTGGCTTAGATTCCAGGGATATAAAATTGTTTTAGCTCTGTTCACTGCCAGCTTCAGTTTTCACTTTGTAACTAGAGTTGATGACATTTCTTTCTCTTATTTCATTGACAATATTGTGACATCTTGACTTTTTAAATGGATTCTTTTCTACTCTTGATAGTTCCAGTCAGTAATTTGCATTTTATATCATCAAGTTCTGTTTTCAAAACTTAGAAATTGTCTGAACTGTTTTTTCTGACTCATTCATAAGGAATTTGCATATTTATATACATTAGTTTTTTGTGCTCTGCATTTTACATTCAGAAATATTTAACTACTATAAAGGATGTAGAATACCTGAGAATTTAATATTTTTTTCCTATCATGAATAGGTAGAAAAACTATATAATTCTTATAATTAATGACCAGTTATATAAAGAACATTTAGCTAAGGAAATGTTAACATGCCTTGGATGAATTCCAGCAGTGATCATTTATGGATAAGTTTCTTACACATATTTTCTGCTAAAGGTCAGCAACTGTAATCTGTATCGCCTTGGAAAAAAGAAGGGACTGCCTAGCCGCATGGTGGTGTCAATATTTGATCCCCCTGTGAATTGGCTTCCTCCTGGTTATGTAGTAAATCAAGACAAAAGTAACACAGATAAATGGGAAAAAGATGAAATGGTAAGTTTTTGGTAACCGGAGGAATTTATTTTTTGGTGAGCCAGAGAATTTTGTTCTATTAATTTTTTGTTTTATTTCCCTGGTATGTTTATGATAGAGTAGATAATCAATAAATTGAATTAAATTTCCTCAAATAGACTGTCTTTTCTTTGAATTCAGAAATAGTGTAATTTTGGTAGAGGATGATGTCTGTTATCTTTTCTAAAGGCAGAAGAGTATAATGTTTTGAAAGGAAAAAAAAAAAGCAAAACCCCTTAATGTTTTACTTTGGTATTATGTATTACAATTTATCATAGATCCTTTGCTCTGTTCAGTGAAATAACTTTTCAGTGACCTATGATCTCCAATCTGTCTGTGAAATAATTTCAGTAAAGTCTTGCTCTTGCATCTCAGGTTTTTCGCAGGACTATTTCTCCTCTTGTGAACTTAAAAAAAAAAAAAATCATACATAAAGGTTGTAGTTTTCTGGAAATAATTTAAATCTTGTCAGTGACTTAAGAGGACTCCAGATATTGGCAACAGCTGCTTCATTTTGTCTCGTCTTGAAGGCCACCAGAGGGCACCTCAGAGGGCCTGAGGTAGAAGGAGTCAGTCCAGTGGTTGACTGGGAAAACTGTAGTGCCTCTTCCAAAGTTAAAAGCCGTCTTTCAGGCAGTTTCATTTTTTTGCATGAATAATAAATTGGCTTGTTGTTACTTCATTTTTATTTCAGATCAACAATAATAATACTGTTTTCTTCACAGGTTATATTTCCCAAGTATACATTTTCTTCTTGTCTTCTTTCTGACATGTATAGCCCTGATAGCTGTTTTAAATATTTCCAGGTAGCATGCTCTGTGACTTTATTCTGATTTTTGCCTGTTTATTGAGTTATATTTTTAACTCATGTATTGTTTGACTTATTACAGAAATAGAACTGATCTGGAAAAACATTAAGAGAATGCAAGTTAGATCAGAATAATTACTTTTCTTATTAATTTAGAAATACATAGAACCTTAGAGGGAATTCTATGTGTAGATTTTGAGCTTTAGAAAAAATACTGCATTTCTGTGAAAAACATTTCAGTGACAGTCATCCTTTGTATATGCCGTTTTGTAATACATTTGGCTCTTTAAAAAAAATTGTAGCATGAAGGTGACATTGGCATGTCATTTTGATTTTTTTTTTCCCCAAGATCCAACACAAAGTTCTTATATTCCTTAATGTTTCTGATGACTAGGCACTTTGGTTCTTAGAATACATTACAAATATTGTTCAGATTTTCATTTAATAATTTGTATTTATTGAAATAGGTCCTTGCATTATATCGGAAAGAGTACAGTGTGGTTTTGGCTCATTGCATTTCTGTTCTGCTCACCTTGCTCCTGCCTTTCAGCAAAGAGGTTTAAGTGAAACCTTCACACACAAATGCCTCTTAGAAGAGAGTGTGGTAATAATAACTCAGGCAGAAAGTTGACTCGAACTGTCTGAGAAGAGGGTTTTATGCTAGTACTTTTTCTTAAAAGGCTTGGAGTGCTTTTAGAAAACATTTTGTGGGGTAACACTACTGTTTTGCAGATGAAGAATCCGAAACCCAGAGACATTAAAGGACTTTGCTCAGGATCACACTGTTTATTTGTGATAAAAGCCAGTCCTTTGTGTTTTCGTACTCTGCCAGTTTTAGCTTACAGATGCATTTTACTAACGATATACAGTATAAGGAGTTTTTTTTTTTTTTTTTTTTTAATTTTTCAGTCTGATTTTTTAAATTGCAATTTGGCCTTTTTTGTCTTAAGGACCAAACAATAGTGAAAAACATCTCCTGTTACCTTGGAAAAGTGTAGGGTTTTTAACAGGAAATAATTCCTTGAGATTTGCCACTATAGTTTCTTCTGGTGGCTTTCCTTATTCTTGAAAAGTTTTTTTTTTTTTTAATTGAAGGAAATGAGAGATATATAGTTAAAGATATATGGCTTGGTTCAAATTGCAATTTGGCCTTTTTTGTCTTAAGGACCAAACAATAGTGAAAAACATCTCCTGTTACCTTGGAAAAGTGTAGGGTTTTTAACAGGAAATAATTCCTTGAGATTTGCCACTATAGTTTCTTCTGGTGGCTTTCCTTATTCTTGAAAAGTTTTTTTTTTTTTTAATTGAAGGAAATGAGAGATATATAGTTAAAGATATATGGCTTGGTTCACTGCTATTATTTCTTTTCAAACAAATACTGTGTTTGTATCTCTTTTGAGTCTGGTTTAAAATGAAATACTTGCAGTATTTAAAAAATGCTTGACAGCTTGCAAAACGTTTTATCAGAATATTCTGGAAAGTTGTTATCAATCAAAATTGAAGCATGCCTTCCTGCCTTTCCCCCCAAAGTTTTCTGTTGTTTTTTTATTGTGTAACAGAAATTTGGCATCTTTCTACCATTGCAAAAAAGTTACATCATTACCAAATCCTAGTCGTTATTAAGGTTGTCATTCACAAATAAGCTCTTGCCAAAAAAATTGGAATTAGCAAAGATCTTTTGACTAAAATAGGGTTGTTGTGTTTCATGTTAGTCTAAATTTTCTTCTGTTTTTGCCAGTTATGCTATAATCTGTTACCCTGATTACCGCAGCTCAGAGTGGAGGGGAGAGTTGCTGTGTGATTTGTTGAATTCATAGCTTAGTTTAGTGATCACTTTTATTTTTCAAGCAAAGCAATTTAGTTTTACGTTGTAGCAAATGTACTTTGATTTGAAGTGGAAATAGGGACAAAAGGTTTATTATAAAACCCTATTGTACATTTTTAGTGTTATAAAGATTTTAAAAATAATTTTATCTGTTTTTATATTATACTTTTAATTGCAAAGGTAATGCTTTTTTCTACATTTGGAGCTGTATTTTATCAATTTGAAAATCAGGTCACATTTTAAAACTTCATCAGCAAAAGTGAAGATCTGTATGATCAGTACATTCCTCGTGTGTCCTGCCAGAGTTAAACTTCTTAGTTGAAGTTGTGTTGTGGATTTTAATTTTAATTTTATATCCATGTTCAAAATCCTTAACTTAAAGCTTCATGCTGGATAAAGGTCATTTTGTAGCTTAGAAAATGAACATTCAAAGAACATGTTTTACTTTGTTTATATGATTAAATAACTTATTTTATGTTAATTGAAAACAAATGGCCATGATTTTAAAGTTGCCTTTTAGTATTTGTGGTTGTCATTTGAAATTATCCATAACCCTTGCTTTTATTGAGTTTCATACCTTTTAAATACAACAGCTATGTCTCCCCTCCTTCCCCATTCCCCCTTGTTTCAGACAAAAGACTGCATGTTAGCTAATGGCAAACTGGACGTGGACTATGAGGAGGAGGAAGAGGAGGAGAACCTGCTGTGGAGGGCTCCAAAGGAGGAAGCTGATTATGAGGATGACTTCCTGGAGTATGATCAGGAACATATCAAATTTATAGATAACATGCTAATGGGATCAGGGGCTTTTGTAAAGAAAATTTCTCTTTCTCCTTTTTCAACCACTGATTCTGCATATGAGTGGAAAATGCCCAAAAAATCCTCCTTAGTAGGTAGTATGCCATTTTCATCAGATTTTGAGGATTTTGACTACAGCTCTTGGGATGCAATGTGCTATCTGGATCCTAGCAAAGCTGTTGAAGAAGATGATTTTGTGGTGGGGTTCTGGAATCCATCAGAAGAAAACTGTGGTGTTGACACAGGAAAACAGTCTATTTCTTACGACTTGCACACTGAGCAGTGTATTGCTGACAAAAGCATAGCAGACTGTGTGGAAGCCCTGCTGGGCTGCTATTTAACCAGCTGTGGTGAGAGGGCTGCTCAGCTTTTCCTCTGTTCGTTGGGGCTGAAGGTGCTCCCAGTAATTAAAAGGACTGATCGGGAAAAGGCAACATGCCCTACTCGGGAGAATTTCAGCAGTCAACAAAGGAACCTTTCAGTGAGCTGTGCTGCTGCTTCTGCAGCCAGTTCACGCGCGTCGGTGTGGAAAGACTTGGAATATGGGTGTTTGAAGATTCCACCAAGATGTATGTTTGATCATCCAGATGCAGATAAAACATTGAATCACCTTATATCTGGTTTTGAAAATTTTGAAAAGAAAATCAACTACAGATTCAAGAATAAGGCTTACCTTCTGCAGGCTTTCACACATGCCTCCTACCACTACAATACCATTACTGGTAAGGAGCCCCAGGACCCAGCTTCGTTTCTCTGAAAATGAGACTTTGTATTAATAGCATTGTTTTGGTCTTGTAAAAAATGATCTGTGCATGGACAGTCTTAGTGCTTAATATGCATGGTGGGGGAGGAAGCGAAAGAAAAAAAGCATTTTTTATTTTCCTCTTCTTTTTGAGAGCAAGTCCTGCTTTGTAACTGATAGTTGGGAGTAAAGCTGTCTTATATTCTCTCAAATACATCATATGCTACATACTTGGAGAAATGTGAGCTTTAGTACTTTGGTGTGTTTTTTCCCATTTTATCTTACCCAAATATCTTTCTGATGCCCATTCAGTGCTGCTGTTGTTTTTTGATTTATTTACATATTCTGGATGTATTTTCACATCCCTTTATTGTTCTTTCTGGGCAAAATGGCCCCTCTCTTAGGGTCTTTTTAAATCTAAAGATGGATAGATGAAAGAAATGACTTCACAGGCAGGTATCATTGCCCTTGCTGTGCCTTGGCTGTCACTGTTTACTTGTGATCTGTTCTTTCCCTCCTCCAGCCTATTTGATTAGAGGAAGAGTAAGTCCCCAAGACCACAGTCAGCTTCAGCTTGTAAAACTCAGCTAAAGTTTATATTTTATTTTCTGTATCACAATAATAAGTGCTTGAATCCAGAATACCAAAGCAAAGTACAAAGTTTGTTGTTCGTGTAATAAGAACAATGTTAACATGATCAGCAAAATCTAAAACCAAACCGGGAAAAACTACCTGATTCTGGACTAGAAAGATTGACGAAATGAAAGCCTAACTTTCCTTGCCGAGAAGAAATGAGGCACAGCTTTGCACCGTGCTCTACTGGAAGTTATGAGACCCAGCTGCTCACCCTTCCCAACCCCCCCCTGCCTCTTAACTCACTGGGTGTTCTAGGGCAAGTCACCTCATCTGTCTCTGCCTCAGTGTCCTTAGCTGAGTGGATTCTTCTGATCACTGTGAGAAAATAGAGGGGCTGATTAGCATTGGCAACTTTCCACAATTTGACAGATGACCATTTTTACCTAAGGTCCTTGCCCACTTTCACAGCTCTTCTCAGCCTCTTGGTTTGTGTCAAATTCAGCATTTCTAGTCAAGTTGAGAAGAGGGTCTTCTTTCCTTGGCATCCTGTGGATCACATATAACCCAGGAGTGGCAAAGAATGATGTCACTTACACACATGTTCCAGAGTGTGAGACAGTGTGTAATGATGGCAGCGAGGCGTAGAGCATATGGAAGGTGCATGGGGCTCGGGGTCACTGAAGTGACGATGTGTGACCGAGACTTGAAAGTAATGTCCCGTGCTTGCCTGGCAGTACATTGCCAAAGGAAAGGGCTCAGTGATAATGACAGCCCCTGGGAAATGTTTTTCTTCTTAACAAGCATTAGTCTTTGGGTCACTTGAAGATTCTGTGACCCCAATTAATATATGAGAAATAGGCTTATTTTGTTAGTTAAATTTAATTTCTAGAGGCTGTAGTATGGTATGTCAAGCCATTTTCTCATTGAGGAATATATATAAAAATGATCCTAAATAAAAGTCTTTTAAATGGGTTTGGGTCTCAGACCTTTGTGTCAGTTACGTATATGGAAATAGTGTAAGTATTGGTGCACGAGTTGATGATTCCACTTTGGATCCCCTCTCAGATTGTTACCAGCGCTTAGAATTCCTGGGAGATGCGATTTTGGACTACCTCATAACCAAGCACCTTTATGAAGACCCACGGCAGCACTCCCCAGGGGTCCTGACTGACCTGCGGTCTGCTCTGGTCAACAACACCATCTTTGCATCATTGGCTGTAAAGTATGACTACCACAAGTACTTTAAAGCTGTTTCTCCTGAGCTCTTCCATGTCATTGACGACTTTGTGCAGTTTCAGCTTGAGAAGAACGAAATGCAAGGAATGGATTCTGAGGTTAGTACTATTTTAAAATATGTTGAGTTCATTGTTGAGAAAAGTCATCCAACTAGGGGCCTTGGTGGTTTCAGAGTTCTGACTGCATAGCTGTCCAAAGGCATAGTTCTCTGGGGAGAGCTGAGTCAGCTATAGTTCTCAGGTAGGCCTTTAAAACTTGACCACCTGTGGACCGTGTGGTCATTCAAGTGAAAAGGAGCCAGGGGTTTTCACTTATTTTACTATTCCCAGTCCTTCATTAGGGCTTCTGATATTTAGGTGTGCGGAAGAAGTGCACCTCCTCCCCCGCCCCCAAAGTAGGGTTAACCTTAGTAAAAGCTCAGTGTGGTTTATCTTGTCTTACTCTCTTTTTTAAATGGATCAGAAATGTTTGCTAATATCTAGGTAAGCATCACAAATGTATATTCTGCTTCTACTTAAAGTGATAAAATCTCATTTAAAAAACAAACTTCTGAATTTTTAACCATTGGAATTTGGGAGGCTTCTACTCTAAGTTCAGCCAAAGGTTCTTTGGTAATAGAGCTACTTCTAATGCGT
Organism: Galeopterus variegatus; assembly: GCF_000696425.1. Lineage (NCBI taxonomy): Eukaryota > Metazoa > Chordata > Mammalia > Dermoptera > Cynocephalidae > Galeopterus > Galeopterus variegatus. The sequence goes on from NW_007726720.1 coordinate 517,942, forward strand.
TTGTGAACTATTTTGAATTTTTGCAGGAAAGGATATTGCTTAGATCTTTCCAGTCTCCTCTGATCTTTCACTGACATCTATCTGCATACCTGTGTACCCCGGAGAACACTCTCATTTCTTGTTCTTCTCATTCTGATTTCTTTGATTTTTCTTATTTTTGTAGATTTCTTATGAGTCAAGGAATTTATTCCTAACTCTGGTAGCCGTTTTGTTCTTGCTTTAATTTTTACCTTCCCTTTCTTCAGTTGCACCAAACCATTGTTAGAGAGTAGTGAATTTCTTTGGCTTTCTGCAAGAAAAATTGAGAGCCTAGGTTTTGAAGTCTAGCCACAGGCAAAGTGTCAAGCCCTGCCAGCTGCTCAGGCACGTGAAGAAGGGACTCAGTAGGCAGGACTCTTACCCTCACTGTGCCTTTGTCCACTCTTCTAAGATGAATGACCTGAGTCAGCACAGCTGCTGTAAGACCAGACATAGAACCACCTCACGTACATTCAAGTGTTCCTTCTGTCTCATTCTTTAGAAACATTAAAGCTTAAATTTTGAGGAATTAGCTAAAATTAGATTTAAGCTCTTTTTTGATACCAGTGGGGCACACTGGTTCTGTTAATTTTTGTTCATTCTCTTCCTTCCTTTAGTTTATATAAATAAATGTATAGAAGTTACAAAAACTGATTGGAAATGTCATGATCTGACTTTTCTTACTTACTATTTGATCTTCAGAAAGTCTGTCTACCTCTCTGTGCCTCAAATTCATCAGCTATAAAAAGAGAGAGAATTACACTTTATAAGTTCTAAAATTCCTATCTCAAAACCATGATATATAAACAATAATTATCTTGTTTTTCTAGTAGTCAGCATTATAAATATATAGAATTTTATGTGGCTAGACAGTCTATTTAGAAATTAATATTTTCCCCCTTTCTCATTCACAAATTATTTGTATTTATTTTAGAAAAATTAGAAAATACAAATAAAAATAATTAAGATTACCCAAATATACTACCTCAGAAATAACCAATATTAACATTTTGGGATATATTATTGCATATATATATATATATATATACACACATATATATATATATATATATATATATATATATATATATATATATATATATATATATATATATATATATATATATATATATATATATATATATATATATATATATATATATATATATATATATATATATATATATATATATATATATATATATATATATATATATAGACAAAAGCATATATAAAGTATAAAATGGAATTATATTATGCATAGTGTACTATAACTTGTTCTTTTCACATAGTATATTGTGGATGACTTTCCATATACTGATTGGCATCATGACTTTTAGTAGCCACGTGCTAGTGAAATATATGGCTAATTTATTTAAATGGTCCTTTATGGCTGGGCATTTAAGTAGTTTTGTTAGGATTTATAATAAACAAGGATATGATAAATATGCTTATATATCTGTTTACCTCAAGATAAATTCCTAGAGATGGAATTGCTGCATGAAAGAATTATGAACTTTTAAAAGGCTTTTGATACATATGTAAGATTTTATTCTATTAACTTAAATATCTTCTATGTGTCAGGTACTCTAGAGTGAACATGTATTAAGTGGCTTAATGAAAAGGGAGCTTAGAGGAAAATATCTTCCAAATAGAACTTCCCTGCCAAAAAAGTAGCAATTTCTACTCCCCAGAGCAGTGTACACCTTTGCCAGCACTGTATTAATTAGTATTCTGTTTAATCCTTGCCAGTCTGCTAGCAGGGAGTACTGTTTTAATGTGCATTTCTTTGATTATGAGTGGATTTGAAAAGTTTTTTCATAGGTTCATTGTTTATAGTTCTGTGTTAAAGTTGTTTTTTGTTTTAATTTAGAAGTAATCTTTTTTTTCTTTGCTGGGTCTAGAATATTAAATGAGGTAGGGATTTTTTTCTTGAGAAGTTTGGGGAAAAAAATTTTTTTAGATACGATGTTTGTGAAGAACCCATTACAATGTAGTAATGCCATAAACGGTTGGTATTGTTACCCGTGTTAAAAAAAATAATAAAGGTCATATCCTAGAAAAGAAACACACATCTGTGGACTGATTTAAAAAGCGGCCTTTTTGCTTACAAGTCACTTTTCTCTTTGTAATAGCTTAGGAGATCTGAGGAGGATGAAGAGAAAGAAGAAGATATTGAAGTTCCAAAGGCCATGGGGGACATTTTTGAGTCACTTGCTGGTGCCATTTATATGGATAGTGGGATGTCTCTGGAGATGGTTTGGCAGGTGTACTATCCTATGATGCGGCCGCTAATAGGTATTGTTGGCTTCCTTTTGAAAGAAAAAAAAATTGAAAACAACTTCAGGGATATTATTCACATTATCCTTTCATTTTGATAACAGAAAAGTTTTCTGCAAATGTGCCCCGTTCCCCTGTTCGAGAATTGCTTGAAATGGAACCAGAAACTGCCAAATTTAGGTAAGCAAAAAATGCGTGTAGAAAAAAATTAAATCACTTAAAAGCAAGGGGGAAGAGTTCTCAAAGATGCCATAAACTAATGACTCTAAAGAATATTTACACTGGGGCATGCTGTTATCCGCTTTCCGTTTGTAGTCTGAGTGACTTGTCTTTTTTTCTTTTTGCGTTTATAAAGTAATGCTGAATTAAAGAAGAAACGGCAGCCCAGTCTGTCGTTGGTATGCAATAAGTCGTGACACATATTTCCTTTGTGTGGTGTCAGCTTGTATGTGGGACTCTGCCTGTGAGTGCATACTCAGTGCTGATTGACAATAATAACAAATACTTCTAATTCAAGCTGTTTGGATTTTTTACAGCCCGGCTGAAAGAACTTATGATGGGAAGGTCAGAGTCACCGTGGAAGTAGTAGGAAAAGGGAAGTTTAAAGGTGTTGGCCGAAGTTACAGGATTGCCAAATCTGCAGCGGCAAGAAGAGCCCTACGAAGCCTCAAAGCTAATCAACCTCAGGTTCCCAACAGCTGAAACCCCTTTTTCAAATTAAAAACAAAACAAAACAAAACAAAAAAACAAAATTAAGGGGAAAATATTTAAATCAAAAAGGATGATTTAAAGGTGTATTGAACGGAATGAATTTAAGGCAGAATTTAAAGTTTGTTTGATAACAAGATAGATAACAGAATAAAACATTTAACATATGTATAAAAATTTTGGAACTAACTGTAGTTTTAGTTTTTTGCGCAGACACAATCTTGTCTTCTTTCCTCACTTCTGCTTTGTTTAAATCACAAGAGTGCTTTAATGACATTTAGCAAGTGTTTAAAATAATTATTGAGTTTTTTGTTTTTTGGGGTTTTTTTAGTTTAATTTCTGTCAGCTTTGCTTAGTGTTAGAAGGCCATGGAGCTTAAACCTGAAATAGTCTCTAGAATCATATAGAGTCCCCCTACCATCCCTCAGTGTGTGCAGTAGTGCCAGTCCTACCATAGCTGATCAGCTGAATAGAATGATAGGGTTTTCAAGAGGGAGAAGTACGCCAGTGTTGTCTTTTCTTTCCATGTTATATTGTGTAAGGTGTGTTCCCGGTCGCTATTGCACTTGATAGTAAGGGACAGAATTCTAATTAGCATTGGCTGGCATGTTGGTGAGTTAAATTTTAGTTTTCTGATGCCACATAGTCTATAAAAAAGGTTCTTGCCTTAAAAGTAAAACCTTCATGGATATTCTTTAATTTCTGATCTTTTCGAACAAACTATTTTACATTCCCTTCATTTTATTATGCATTAGATGTTGGGACAGCGTGATATTTACAACTCACTAGTATAGTTGTGACTTAACTTATTACAGGATTATAGTAGCATTTCTGTCATATGTGTACTAAAGACATTTTAAAAACCAGAATATGTAATCTACGGATTTTTTTAATATTATAATAAAAATGATCTTTCGCTAAATACCTAATTTTACTAAAAATCTCCTGCTACGTAGTTCCACTGATGGAAGTGTTTATGGCAAATAATTTTGCCCTGTAGGCTGTTGCTCTAACAAATAAACCTTAGACATATCACACCTAAAATATGCTGCAGATTTTATAATTGATTGGTTACTTATTTAAGGAAGCAAAACAGAGCACCTTTACTCTTTGTCTTCTCACATAAATTTCTTACTGTACTTTTCACAATGTTGCATGCATCACCTACCAAAGCTGTGCTGTTAATGCCATGAAAGTTTAACGTTTGTGATAAACTGCCGTAATTTTGATACATCTGTGATTTAGATCATTAATTTAGATAAACTAGCTCATTATTTCCGTCTTTGGAAAAGAAAAAAAACATTCTTAGGCATTTGCCTAAGTTTCTTTAATTAGATTTGTAGGCACTCTTCACTTAAATACCTCAGTTCTTCTTTTCTTTTGCATGCGTTTTTTCCCCCTGTTTGGTGCTATGTTTATGTATTATGCTTGAAATTTTAATTTTTTTTTTTTTGCACTGTAACTATAATACCTCTTAATTTACCTTTTGAAAAGCTGTGGGTCAGTCTTGCACTCCCACCAACATACCAGTAGAGGTTTGCTGCAATTTGCCCCATTAATTATGCTTGAAGTTTAAGAAAGCTGAGCAGAGGTGTCTCATATTTTCCAGCACATCATCCTGAAGTTGATGCTTCATGTAATGCTGCATTTATGTTTTACATTACATCTGAATACTGTACTTCTTGCTTTATCTGTACCACCCACCCGCAGAGAAACGCCTCTGTGCGTGTGCACACACAGAGTACCGTCAGCTCCTCTTTTTAAGGAACCCCAAGTGAAGGGGATACTGAGCTTCTCCAACGTTATTTGTTGTCTACAATCTTAGTCTTAAATTGAGATCTAAACTATTAAATGAATTCTTGAGCAAATTAATTTAGGTGACTCGTTTTTAAAATGTTTAATTTTGATTTGGAATCTCAGCTGTCTATTTGATTTTTTTAAAAAACCTTAATGTAAGATGTCATGGCAAGTTCACACCAAGCAATTCTTGAATTATATGACTGTAAAAGTGCACAATTGACAAATAAGGCTGGATGTGAATTCTGTGAGGGTGATTTGTGATAAAGTTATATCACAAATCTCTTGATAAACTACCTGATGCCAGGAGCATTGTGTCTAATGCATTTATGTCAGTGTTACGGGATTCTCTCGCCTCCTGGCACCAAAATCAGACGGTCTTTCACAGCTGTGATTCCTGGGGAGAGAAAAATGCCTCAATATATTTTGTAATCTTAGGAAGAGTATTTTTTTGTTAATACTAAAAAGTTCAGACTTGGATATGATTAGGTCATACATTCTCAGGGGTTCAGATTTCCTGCTACTATTCAAAATGTTTTATCAACAGCAAATTTTAGCTATTTCATTTTTTTGTTGGAGAAAAATAGCTGATTTTAATTTGACTCACAGTTTGAAGCATTCTATGATCCCTGGTTACTAAGTTTAAAAATAAAAAGTATGAGCTAGACATATGAAATGGTTGTGAACGCTTTTGTGCTGCTGATTTTTAATGCTGTAAAGTTTCCTCCATTTTACCTTGTTGAAATGTTTTGCCTCTGTCAATTAAGGAAAAAAATCAGTCTCTGTTGCCCTCCTTTACGACCATGTGTGCCATCCTTTTGTTCCTGTGATTGCAACGTGAGACCGAATGTAATATGGAAAACCTACTTGGGGGTGACGGGCGGGGGGTGCTTCCGGCACATTTGCAAAGGACTGGTGAGGTGTATCTTGAAAAAGCAACTGCAGAAATTCCTTATAGTGATTGTATGCAGGTTAGTTGGCATGAACCTTCGTTGTAAATGTTTTTTATTTTTTTTTATAATATACTTTCCGCAGTCCTAACTATGCTGCGTTTTGTAATAGCTTTTTCCCCTCTGTTCTGTTCATGTAGCACAGATAAGCATTGCACTTGGTACTGTGCTTTACCTCATTTCAAGGAAAATATGCTTAACTGAGAGGAAAAAATATGGTTTAGCCTTGCTGCTGTTTTGATTTGCCGACTTTGAAAAAAATAACTAAATTCCTGCAATGTGTCATATACTTGCACAACTTAAATAGGTCATTTTTGTCTGTGGCATTTTTACTGTTTGTGAAAATATGACAAAGATTTGTTAACTGAACTCTTAATTATGTTTTAAAAATGTTTGTTACATTTCTTTTTTTCTTTTACATTATGTAAAGTGATTAAATTCATGATGACCTGTAACACTCCTGTAATTATCTTTTAAAATACTGATATTTTTATTTTCTTCATAATAGCTTGCCCTCAGAGATATTCAGATACCCTCCCTGTTTGAAGAGAGACTTGAGGCTACTTTGGTTCTGTTAGTTCAGTCCATAAATACAGTTATTTATCCAGCAGTCACCTCTTTCAGTCATTACCTGAAAGCAGGCAGTGACTGCAGAGTGCAAAGAATCATTGAAATCCAGACCTGTCACAGTTCACTCTGAAGGCCCAGTTGATTTAAAACTTTACATCTTGCTCTATTGGGGTATCTAATTACTTTACGCAAAATTTAAGCCACCAAACCGAGACCCTGATATCTTTATTTAAATGCATCTGAAATTATGTTAGAGTCCTTAACCAGTTTGCATTATCTGCAGAAAAGAAACTTGTTATGTTTATTACCTATATGGTTATTTTAATTACATTTAAATAGATATATTTTTCCAACCACTGATTACTTTTAAGGAATTTAATTATTTCCAAATAAATTTCTTTATTTTATATTGTACATGAAAAGTTTTAAAGATATGTTTAAGACCAAGAATATTAAAATGACTTTTAAAAGTTGTTGGAGACACCAGTAGCAATATATAGGGAATTTGCATTGAGACCATTGTATTTTCCACTAGCAATGAAAACGATTTTTCAAAGGTAACTTGTAAATATATTTTAATCATTATTCATTTCTTTTTCTAGTCCATTTTTATTTGGACATCAACCACAGACAATTTAAATTTTATAGATGCACTCAGAATTCACTGCAGCAGCAGGTTACATAGCAAAAATGCAGAGGTGAACAGGAAGTAAATTTCTGGCTTTTCTGCTGTAAATAGAGTGATGGAAAGACTAAAATCAAGTAAAACTAACACATATAATTTGATTGACAAATATTTACCATCACATGCTGCAGCTGTTTTTTAAGGGACATGATGTAATTCATTCATACAGTAATCATGCTGCAGAAATTTGCGGTCTGCACCTTATGGATCACAATTACCTTCAGTTGGTTTTTTTTTTTTTTTTTTTTTTTTTTTAATAATTGTAGCTGAGTAAATCTCCAATAAAGTTATGGTCTATTCACTTTGTGTCCTTTTATCTTTTTCCTTTCTTTAGTTTTAGTTCAAGTGGGTAATAACGTTTAAATATATGGTCTATTCACTTTGTGTCCTTTTATCTTTTTCCTTTCTTTAGTTTTAGTTCAAGTGGGTAATAACGTTTAAATAGTGGCAGCAGAAATGATCTTTAAAATGTTTTAATTCCATGGTGTATCATGAAAATGCATATTTTAATATGATAAAATTTTGTTTACTGAATTCTGCTTCATGTCTGCCTGTAGAATTGTATAATAACAATTGTCTTTTTCAAGTCTTAAATAATACCAATGTGTTTTTCTGAAATTCTGTCACACTGATTGATGTATTCCAGGGCTTGGATTATTTATGAAACATTTGACACATTCCTTAAGTGAATTTGGTTGTTTCGAAATTGGACAGAATGTTCAGCTTCCAGGTTTTTAGGATACATTTCAGATATTGTTGGTTAAGAAAGAATTCTGTAATTTCAAGCTTTTGACCTAACCTTTTTGCAACTCAATAAACTAAGCACTAATAGGAATCATTACTTGTCTGTAGGAACAAGATGGTGAACAGATTTTTTTAAATGAGAATAAATTTTAGTTTTCTTTTGTAAGTTTAAATAAAGCCCTTCCTTTCCCCTCCCTTGGACTGTCTAAACTAAAGGAGAAAAAATTATATGTATTTTAATCCTGAGAAATTTGGGTAAGTTCTGCATGCGTGTATGTGTTCCTGTTATTGCCCAGAATTACTGGATAGTTCAGGCCAAGCCTCCGTGCCACAGCCCCTTCCTGCCACCATTGACCCTATCCTGCACCAACAAGCAACTGCTCACTTCCGCAACTCCTGAGCCTAGCAGTAAAGAACACAGGCCAAGCATATCATTTTGCAGATCGTGATGTGCATGAAAATAATCTACATGGAACTGAAATTTTTTGTGTGTGCAGATCTGTAAGCATAATGCATGTTATAGATGGAATGCTAGATGCTGGTCTCAGCTGGCTCAGGTGTGTGCTGCCACTCATCCCTGCGAAGAACCAAGAGTAGGTAGACGTGCTGGTGGGGACAATGCTTCCTAACCTGTATGCACTGCAATTTGTGAATAACGCTTAGACCTTTTTTTTCTTTTTTCTTTCTGTGGTAAAATATACATAAAGTTTGCCATCTTAACCATTTTTAAGCATACAGTTTAGTGGCATAAAGCACATTCACATTGTTGTGCAACTGGCACCACCATCGTCTCCAGAATCTTTTCTTTATCTCACACTGAAACTCTGTACCCATTAAACAGTAGCTCCCCTTTTCTTCCTCCAGATCCCTGGCAGCCCCCTTCCTCTTTCTGTCTCTGGATTTAACTATTCTAAGAACCTCATTCAAGTGCGATCAGACAACGTGTGTCCTTTTGTGTCTAGCTTACTTCTTTTATTTCACTTAGCATAATGTCTTCAAGGTTCATCCATGGCGTAGCATGTGTCAGAATTTGCTTTTTAAGGTTGCATAATATTCCATTGTATGGATAGACCACATCTTGTTTGTCCATTCACCTGCCAGCGGGCACTTGGGTTGCTTGTGCCATTTGGCTGTTGTGAATAATGCCGCTATGAACATTAGTGTACATACCTGTTTGAGTCACTGCTTTCCGTTCTTCAGAGTATATACCCAGAAGTGAAATTGCTGCATCGTGTGTTAATTCTATGTTTAATTTTCTGAGAAGCCACCATATTTTCCACAGTGTCATCACTATTTTGCGTTCCCATGGGCAGTGCACAAGGGTTCCAATTTCTTCACGTCCTCATCCACACTTCTTGTTTTCTGTGTTTTTGATAGCTATCCTAATAGATGTGTAGTGGTATCTTATGGTGGTTTTGATTTGTATTTCCCTAATGATTAAAGAAGTTTAGCATCTTTTTATGTAGTTATAAGCCATTTCTATATCTTCTTTGGAGAACTGTCTATTCAAGTCCTTTACCCATTTTTGAATTGAGTTATTCCTTTTCTTTTTCATTAAGTTTTAGGAGTTCCTTATATATTATAGATATTAAACCCTTATCAGATAATTGTTTTGCAAATATTTTCTCCCATTTTGTGGGTTGCCTTTTTACTCTTTTGATAGTGGCCTTTGATGCACAAAAGTTTTTAATTTTGGTGAAGCCCAATTTATCAATTTACCTATTTTTTTCTTTTGTTGTCCTTCTATACACTTATTCAAAGCCTATGCTGAACTCTGCCTTTGTCTAATTTATACCTCCCTGACCTTGATCTTAGACCCCAGCTGTCTGGATTGGGCGCTCATGCTTGCTCATCCAGATCCTTGAGCCTGAGCTCTCTTAAAGCTTTAATCTGGGTGTTCTCAACCCCGTGTCTCCCCCAACTTTGGAAATTGATCGCAACCCCAAGTATCACTGAAATCAATCTCTTTGCCCTTCCCTGGATCAGGGAGAGGGGGTTTGGAAAATTACATAGCTCATTCTAAGGTGGCAAACATTTTCTTTAAAGGATATCTTTTGTACAGGAAATACAATCACGTGGTTAAAATAAAAACACCTGAAAATGTACAAAAAGCTCTATAGTGAAAGGTATGTCTCTTCATGCAGTCCTTTTCCCCAAAGGCAACATCTATACCATGAGCAATTTCTTTTAGTATTTTTTTTTTCCAGACGTTTTACACAAATTAGTGAATGGCTGTGTCTCTACCACTCTTAAATGGTAGCCTACTCAATACATTTCTGCACATCAGTTTTTTAGCTGACATTTGAAAATATCTCATATCAGATCTGCCTGTTTTTTTTTTTTTAACTTTATAATTGAGGTAAAACCGTAATGTGCATAAAGTGCACTAATCTTAAGTGCACAGCTCAGCAAAGGCTGAACGATTAGCTCAGTTGATCAGAGCGTGGTGCTGACAACACCACAGTCCAGGGTTTCATCCTGTACCAGCAGGCTGCCAAAAGAAAAAAAAAAAAATACAGCTCAATGAATTTTTGCATATGTACATATGTGAATGTACATGCAAAAAGCATTCGTGGAAAAATGGAATTAAAAGATAATACAAATCTTTGCATGAACGTTTTGAAGATTGGTGTGTATGTATATATACACACTTGTATAGCCACTTGTTTTCTTTGAACATTCACATACTATTCCACTGTGTGGAGGTACCCGCATCTATTTAACCTGCTTAAATATTTGTATTATTCCCAATTTCCCAAAGAAATCCCCAATTTCTTTGTTAGAAATAAAGGTGTAGTTTATATCGTCATACATACTTACTTGAGCATATGGAAGGGCACTATATATCTTAGGCACTAAGACAGTTTCATAATTCTGAAGTCCAAAAAAACACTGAAAGTCAACTTTTCTGCAACTTATTTGACAGCAAAACCTGACCTATACTGACATCTCTGCAAGCAGCATGTCTATTCTTAGTGTGCCTCTTGCCTAGGTTACACGCAGAAATACTGTGTCATTACCAGGTCTGCGGCAGACCCTGCTGGGGGTGTTACATAATATGTGGTATATGTACTGAATTACCTATCTAAAATCTGAACTGAAATGAATTGATCTCAAGCCCTAAAAGATTTCAGATAAGGACTTGTGGACCTATGATACTAAGACTTATTGAACATGCAACAGGTGCCGGGTCTGCCCGTAATGTTTTACACACTTTATGCCATTTACTCCTGCACAATTATGAACACTGTCACTTTTGGAGGGAAGTGGATTGTAGAGATTCAGATTGAGAACTGGAGTCAGACCGCTAGGTTTCCAGCACTGTGTGACTTTGGGCAAGTTATGTAACCTGTCTCCAGTCTCACGTCTTTGCCCTTTCAGTGAAGAGCGAAGAGTCATCAGGATTAAGTGAGGATTAATGATGGAGGTAGTGCTGACGCATAGCCGAGCCCATAACAAATGTTCCTTGTTAATACCATCCTCATTTTACAGATGGGCAAAGTGAGGCATGGAGAATAGTGTGCTTGAGATCACAGCAAGAGTCAGGACTGGGCCTTGAACCCATATCCACCTAAAACAAAAGCATTTTAGCCGTCATGCAGTAATTCTGTAATTTATGTGGGTCTTTTGAAATAAAGGAATCAAAATATGTGTTTGGATGTATGGATACACAGTCATCCCTCAGTATCCACGGGGGATTGGTTTCAGGACCTTCCAAAGTCTGTGGATGCTAAAGTCCATGATATAAAATGGGGTAGTATTTGTATGTAACCTATGTGCATCCTCCGGTGTGTTTTAAATCATCTCTAGATTACTTTTGACACCTAATACAATATAAATGCTATGTAAATCATTGTACTGTATTGTTTAGGGAATAATGACAAGAAAAGGTCTGTACATGTTCAGTACAGATGCAATTTAAAAAAAATATTTTCTACAGTGGTTGGTTGAATCCGTGGATGCAGAACCCACGGATATGGAAGGCTGATAATAGATAGATGGATGGATGTTTCCTGTTGAGAAGCAAACCAGATGGTGACTCCTAAAAGCAGCATGGGCAGCAATTGAGGGACATACTTGTTTTGTTTTATATGTAACCCTACTAGCTCCCTAATAGGAGATTATTAGGCAACCATAGTTGCCTTCACAGTAGATCTTATAGTACTGGCATCCTGAGCAATATACTTCAAGACATGCCCTATTAAGAGCATCTGCACATTTGGTGACCCCCATCTCTCTGATGGTGCCTGGGAACCTGACCTCACTGTGATCCATCAGCCAGTGGGCCCATGGTCACACCAGAAGGTGACTGGCTATCCCTGCAGTTGGTGGATGCAAGAGAACCCTAAGGTTTTCTAATCACTGGTCACTTTGGCTCCCTGTACATGGTGGGTGAGCACAGGTCTTGTGGTCTTGGCTAAACCTGGCTTGCAGTTAGTGGTCCTGAAGTTAATCTCCTATTGAAATGTGTGTTTTATGTCAAAACTAGTTTTGCCAAGTCCAGGTATGGACCCCTGACAGTCCCAGAGAAGAACAGAACTGGTGAAGTTTCCCTCCCCGAGGAGCTGCTCCTCACCCATCTCTTTCCAGAATCTGCAGCTGTTAGGGAGGTTGCATGTGCTGTTGACTCTGACTGAGACTATCTTTTCCCTCTCCCTACCCATCCCGCCAGACATAGCCCCTGGGACACCTCCTTCCCATGTGCATCTCCACCCTCCGCCTGAGCCTGTCCTCTGATGACCACTATAGACCCATACCCTGCTCACAACACATCTTACCCTGTTGTTACCATCTCGTCACATGTCTGTGTGCCACTGGAATGGAAAGGCGAGTCCTAGTCTCCACTATATGTTCCAGGTCCCAAGTATGGCTTTGCAAATACATTGATGTTCATTGGTGCAGAATATATTTATGTAAATATATATTTACAGTAGAACCTAGGTCTGTTGATCTCAAAGTGCTATGCTGTCCGCTGATGTTAATGATGAGGAGATGACGTGCAGGACAAGGAGCAACACGGGAGTGGCAGAGGGTTACCAGCAGAGTAGAGGGTGGGAAAATGCCTGTTTTTTTGTTCTGTTTTTTAATAATGTTTTCACGAAGGGGAGTGGGATGTGGGCCCCTCCTGAATATTGGTGTGTCACAGTCTTGGGTGAAGGTTGGGTCTCCTTGTCAGTCTCACAGCTGGTGCATGTAGAATTAAGAGGCCCCAGTGGAGAAATGTCTAGAAAAGCCTATGCTTTTTCTAAAGATTCTGTTTGAATGGACACCATGGATCTTATAGTGGATCTTTTCCCTTTTTTTCTTTGACTACTAAACAGCTCAGTTCATCTATCCACTTGAATACTTATGAAGCACCTTCTACCTACAGGCACTGTTCTAGGTGCTGGGGATAGAGCATCGAGTAACACAGTGTTCCTGCCGTCATTATAGGCAGTTACATCCTACTGGGGGAGCCAGACCGCAGCCAAATCAATGGATAGTTACCTTACAGGAATAAACCCGGCGTTTCTATTGCTAGGTTTCCCATTTTCCCTTTGCCCTCGTCCATCCTAACTGTCCATCCTATCCTGTTAGGGCGTCCATACTGTTATTGTTATGTGGCCACAGATGCTCCTGGGAATGAGATGGGCTGTAAACAAACACATCGATATTCATTGGTCCAGAATGTATTTATGACACAGCTTCTAAGCATTCAATGTGAAGCTGACCTAGGTGAGTAGGGTGATGCCTGAGGGGGCAGATAGCACTCTTGAGTCACAGCTTTAAACTTTGTACTTGCTTTCGCTGCTGGGTCCCAGTGGGCCAGGGTATTCCATGGGTACAGCCCCAGCTCAGCCATTCGGTGCAGACAAGGGAGACCACCCAGCTGTGGCTCTGCACGCGACAGGGGGCATTGCGCTCTTAGTTTTCTCCCTCTGAGAGCCCAGGCTCAAATGTGGGCAGACAGTGGGACATACGTTGCTTTTATGGGAAAGTGTGTTTGAGCGTTAAGTTCTTTTAAGAGCCATAAGGCCCACTTTGGGTTTTGTTTGGTGGTTAGTTTCTTTTACATATATTTACCTATTTTGGAATAAAGGGCTGAATCAGTCCTCCCAATAAGCCAGAATTCCAACTTGAGGTTATGCTTATAAATAGAAAACCTAGGCTTTCCAGAACTGAGGCTCTCTAAAACCAGTTTTGTTGACAAAGGGGAGGAGCTGTCAATGCGTGGTCTGAGCATTTCTAGGCATCTGGCATTCCTGAGCCTCAGACTCGTCCCCAGGACAATCTGACTTTAACCCTCCTGGACCCAGTGCTGAAAGGAGCAAGTCAGTTGGTGCCTGGGGAGCCTGTGTGAGGGTGGCCCTGGATCTGTCACTCACTAGCCAAGCCATCAGCCTCTTGGGGCCTCGGTCTCACTGTCCATAAAATGGAGTTGGTCCATGGGATCCACATAACAGCTGATAATACTGAAAGCCACAAAAATTTAATTTGTGAATGCAAAAGTAACAGAGATTTGAATCATGGCTGGTCAAGAATGTAAATTCCTAGAAGTGCGGGTCATGATTTTGCTCTTTTGCTGAACGTATCATTTCTGCATTCATTCACAAATATCAGTTTAGCATCTGCTATGGTCAGGCCCCTTCCGGATGCTGTGGAGTCAGTGGGATTCAGTCTGCTAGATGTGTCCGTCACATGCATGGAAGCTTACTTTGAAGGGGGTTGGGGGTGGGGAGACAGATCTTAATCAAGAAAACCTGATAGTTTGGGAGAATGATCCTTACCATGAAGACAATAAAACAGGGTGATGTAACTGAGTGACAGGTGTGACCAAGTTTAAAGTAATCTTGAAGATTTATAGTGATCACATTCCTTAAATAATTCCCTAAAGATAATATTCATTGAGTGCTTAATATTCTAAGCACTTTCTCCTATTTCATGTAAGAGTAGGTCCCACCACTGTTCCCATTCTACGGATGAGTAGAGAGAGGGATGTTGAAGACAGCCCTAAAAATGAATCATGGACCCCACCTTCAGGGCTCAAATTATGGTGGGGACAATGGCATAAAATCAAGTAATTTCAGTTCAGTGTCCTCTCTGATAAGGACTCACCAGGGCACAGTAGAAGAAGGCTGGAGGATTAAAGGAACCTTCACAGGAGTGATGCTTGAGCTGGGTTTTGAGAGATGAGCAGGAGTGTCTCACAGTGTCTCACCGTAGTAGTTGTTGGTTCATGGGACCATGGACGTTTGTGATCTCTTCAATAGACTACATTATTCTTTAAACAATCGGTCTCCAGGGAAGCTCCTTAGATGTTGGTGATGTTATTTGCCCATATCATAAAGCCCTAAATATTTTTGAGAAATTATTTAAGGGATGCAATCACTGTAAATCTTCAAAACTAACTTACACGTTTTAACCCCAAATTACAATTTTAATGTGGATAATGACATCCCTGCAAACATTCTGAGGACTGGCTATATTTTTCTAGGATGTAATTTTAAACCTGTGTATCCTTAAGCAAACCTTTTTCACTCTTGGAGTCTTGGGTTCCTCAAACATAGGATGGGGTTCAACCAGACTGGCAAATCCCCACACAATCAGAATCTCTGGGGTTAGACCTGGGCATCTGAGTTTATAGAAAAAGTTTCCCAGATGATCCTAATGTGTAGCCAAGGGGGGAACCTCTGGAGTAGAAATAGGGTCCCCACTGTGTGCCACAGAATGCCAAGGTGACCAGAGGTAGGGGGCTGCTGTGGATACTGGGTCTCCCGTCTTCTCTCTAGTTCAGCCAGAGCTGTTCCAATTTTATCTGTTCTATTTATTGAGTTCTCTTACAACATTGTGTTGGGGGGAAAGGCTTGGCCACCAAAAACTAACATTCGAAAACCTCCGAGACAGAAGCCTGTTAGGACCGCCCAACTCTATGCCTGCAGTTCTTCATGGGTCCCTACACCCCCACCCCGTGGTCTGGATCTTGGTACTATTTCTGCACTCTGTAAAGTAGCTGCTGCCTTCTTTCCCAGACCTGGCTGCTTTTCCTTGATAGGTGAGTTAATCCCCAAATGTGGCAGTGGCAGCATTACAATGAGGTTTTTGATTACCTCGTTATGAATTATGGTGGAATGCCCTAGTGAAGCGAGACAGAAGCCTGTTAGGACCGCCCAACTCTATGCCTGCAGTTCTTCATGGGTCCCTACACCCCCACCCCGTGGTCTGGATCTTGGTATTATTTCTGCACTCTGTAAAGTAGCTGCTGCCTTCTTTCCCAGACCTGGCTGCTTTTCCTTGATAGGTGAGTTAATCCCCAAATGTGGCAGTGCCAGCATTACAATGAGGTTTTTGATTACCTCGTTATGAATTATGGTGGAATGCCCTAGTGAAGGGTTGAAGGCATTTGAGATCCTTTGGGATCAAATGCGAGATATTACTAAAACGAGACTCCATTTAATAGGTGATAAATCTTGATATTTTAAGTTTAATATAGTTTGATGGTTGTAAATCCAGTGAATCTACTGTAGGAATTTGCCGTGTGTTGCATTTATGAAATATTTAGTCAGGTGTTTTTAAAGGTACAGCTTTTCTCATAAGGTACTCATTTTCATGAGCTTAACAAGAAAATTTCAGCTTGTTATCAAGTATGCTGCTGTTTGGGGCCTTTGAAGAAGGAAAAGCATTGTAGTCTCTTTTTTTTGTATTAAAGAAAGCCCTTAGATAGTACTCACAGTAATAACAAAATCAAGAAATAGATTTTAGTATACATAAGAATATATTTTAGGATAAGGAAATGGTAGGATAAAAACAACTTAAAAGTGAGCTTATATTTGATGTTTAGACTAAATATTAAGAAGGATTACATGTACGGGGTTGAAATATGGTCACAACGTGGCTGTTGGAGCAAGTCTACTTGGTTGGTGGCCAGGAGGCCCTGAGTTCATAACTGGCCACATGTATTTGTTTTCTATTGCTACGTAACAAATTTAATGGCTCAAAACACAGATTCATTGTCTCTCGCTTTCTGTGGGTCATGAGTCTGGGCACAACTTAGCTGGGTCCTCTGCCCATGGTCTCGCAAGGCTGCAATCAAGGTGTCACTGGGGCTGAGGCCTCATCTGGGCTGGGAGCCTTCCAAGCTCACTTGGTTATTGGCAGAATTCATTCTCTTGGAGATGCAGAACTCCTGGCAGCTTGGCTTTTCAAGGCCAGCAGGAGAGCGGCTCTCCCCATTTCAAATCTCTCTTCTCAGGGAAGGCCTGGATTGTCTTCTAAAAGATTCACCCAGTTAGGTCAGGCCCACCTAGGATAATCTCCATTTTGATGAATTCAAAGTCAACTGATTAGGGACCTTAATTCCATCTGCAAAATCCTTTCACCTTTGCCATATAAGGTAATCTTACCATGGCAGTGACATCCCATCATATTCCCAGGCTCTGCCCCCACTCAAGAGGAGGGTATTAGGCAAGGTGTGTACATTAGGGAGCAGGAATTTGGGAGCCCTCTTAGAATTCTACCTACCACACAACAAATGTGACCTTAACCTCTTTGAGCTTTACTTTTGACAGCCATCAGTGGGGATGGTGATTCCTGCCTGTCCTAGAGGAACGTCATCAGCCTCAATGAGGTACTGTGCTAGAAATCTGGGAGTAAGGTGGGAAGTCCCCTGGGGCAGTGTGCCACGGCGCCAGGCAGGCAGGAGGTACCTGGATGAAAGAGTTAGGGATTGTTACTAATGCTGCGCTTCTGCTTCAGCCCGAAGATACTATCGAATACACTGAGTAGATGTAAAAATGAAGGCTCCACGGACAAATAGTCAATTCCCTTTGCTTTGTCCAGAGAGCTGAATGAATGCACACTGAGACCGCTCACAGTTCACTTTGCACAATGGTCACCTTTCCAAATCCCCACACTCTTGATGGCCACTGCCATCATTTTTTGGATTAGGAGTGACTACATTGCCTAAGCATTTACTTTGACTCCTTAATTTTCTCCCAGCTGTTCTTTAGGATCAGAAAGACACTATGGTCAACAATTCTGTGATTTACCCTATGAGCACCGTTCAGTAGGACGGTGTTTCCCCCTCCTGGTCCCTGCCCTGCGCTTCCCTCCCCCTCCCCCAGTATTCCACGTTGACCATTTTCCATCTCACAATTAATGTTGAACCCAATTGGAGACAGATAGGGAAAGACAATTTTTTAAACAGATGCTGCGAGTCGCTGGTAAGTTATTGGTCAAATAATATTTGGAACATAGATAACTGCTTTTGCCATTGCGACCGAAGGTATATGCTGCACGGCCGTAATTACAAATGCAGGGAAATGGAGGGAAAATCCATCTTATTTAAAAGTGTTTTAGTGTCAGCAAACACATTGCGATGCCATTAAGAAAGTTTTTGTTAAGGACACGTTCGACTTGAGGTTTTTAATTTGTTTGAAGTATTTTGGTAAAACAGAATTATGTTGGAGTTTACATAAAAGTAGAGAATGACATGAAAAGTTTTAACTTAAGCAGCAAAATATAAAGGCTAATCTTATTTAAAAGTAATATGTATGTCTTGATTGAGTGCCCAGATACGCTCAACTGGGAATTTTTAGTGGAATCGGGTCTAAGCTGTTACACTGAGTTATACCGAGAAGGTTTTCCTGAGCTTATATTGCCAGACCTGAAATACTCTTGTGGCTGCATTTAATAAAGAAACGAAAGTCTTGAGTAAGGGGATATGATTTTTTATGACAGAAGGAATGCAAATAACTTTTAGTCTATTGCCTTGACCGGGTTTGGTTTGATTTGATGGAGTTTAATAATGACTTATAACCTGTGCTGACAATATGCAGGCCCGCACAACGTCATTTAACTCATTTATTCTGCTTGCTGTAAAAACAAAGAGATGGCAAATAAATATATGGAACGTTCATTGTTAGTCAGAGGGCCCAAGCCAAGAGTTTTCAGTGACCTTTTAAAATATGGTCCCAGGCTAGTACTAAAATGTCTGTCACTCAACACACACACTTGCATGCGCTGGCCTTTTAACCCACGCATCTTGTGTTTTTCTCTTTCAAATGGGTGTATGAATTTCCAATCAGCTGCAGCGATTTAGGCTTTTGCATTGGAGGATTACTGTAAATTGCAGCCTGACAATTACAATACGCAGGGCACCGGCGAGTTATTAATGGGCTCGCCTACTGATGGCCTTTCATCACAACCTCAGACCTGCTGAGCCACAGCCTAATTGGATCCAGGGGTGGAGGCCCCTGCGGATGAGGCGAGTGGGGAGCGGGGCTCCCCAGGACCCCGCCTGCAGCAGAGGAAGATATCAATTGATTATGGATGGCTCCTGTCTGCCAGGTCGGATCTCCAATTCACCTCCTCCTTAATGACTTGTATTGGCTTAAGGAGTTCTGCATTATTTGACAGCGTCAAGCTCAGCTGACAAAGACCAGCAGGTGACTTTAATTGAGGACTTCTATGGCGAGAGATTTTATGCACGACAGAGCAACAGTTCAACAGACACAAAAGAGGCCTGTAAAAAAAAAAAAAAAAAAAATTCCACAGCAGTTCTAGAAGGAGACCGGGACCAGACCTGGAGTTAGCTACTTTACTTTCATTTAGTTTACACTTTTTTCACCCCTTCAGTGGTGGGATCAGGAGGGAGACCCCCCTGCCCCTGGAAATTCTGCAGCCGTCTCTCCTCTCCTGGGTTTCAATATTTATCTTTAGGGATGAATTATGTCCAGGCATAAATTATGTTTGACACATCTTGATGCTGGGGGAAAAAATTAAATTTTTCACTGCTCTGAAAAACATTCCGCAGAACACATCACGCTCAGAGTGCATCCTGAAAGAACTGAGCATGCTGTTTTGTTTTACAAAATTAAATGGACGGCCTGTCTGAAGCATCAGAAGGGTTGGAGGATAATGATCAGTGAGTGAATGAATGAAAAAAAAAATGACAGCTGATAGGATCGCAGACTTGGAGCCCTGGGAAGAAGGAAGGCTAAACTGGGTCCAGCCAGAAAGCTCCTCACTGTTAGGGTCAGACAGAAAACTCTTTAGGAGACACCACTGTTTTCTGGAGAGTTGATCCGGCCGAAGGCACGGCAGCATCCAGGTGGTCGGGCAGCCAACATTTGCTGCGGGCCTTTGATGTGAGCTCCATTCTAGGACCTGGGAGGACTGAATCTGCCTTCTTGGGTGCTCTGTGGGAAACTGATCTTGATCCAGCACCTGGGAACTTCTGCCTCTTCACCTACCTCCACATCACACACCACCCCACCCGGAACCCTGCACTCCACCTCGCCCAGCTTCTTACCGTTATCCCACTACGACGAGTATTTTCTTGCCTCCGGCCTTTGCTCGTGCTAATTTCTCTGCCTGAATTTCCCCTCCTCCTCCTTCCTTCATCTTGCAAACTCCTGTGCGCCCTTCAAGACACAGTTTGGTCACCTCCTCCAAGAAGCTTTCCAGTTCCTCCCTCACCCTTTCCCCAGGCATTCTGGCTCCAGAGCCCACACTCTCACCCACTATCCTGTGCTGCCTCCCACAAAGGGGTAAGAAAGCACTTGAACATCCAGAATGACCGGCCCCAACACAGTTTGCACCCCAAGGAAGGTACCAAAGGTGTCCCAAAGTTCAAGAGGAGGGAGTGATGAATTCTGGGGGAGGTGGGTGGGAGGCAGGATCAGAGGGCACCTTAGAAGGGAGGTGGACCCTGAGGCTGGGAAGGAGTCTGGGGCTGTGATGGGGGCAGGGTCTTCCAGGCAGAGCTTGGACTTGGGAAGTCAATTGGGCGCCAGTGCCAGATGGTTTAAGGACTGGGAATGCTGCCAAGAAGGACTGCTGATGTAGAGTAACGATGCAATTGGGAAATTCCAGGGTCTGATCAGACCAATAGCCTAGCTTGGTCATAAGTTATGAACAGGTTCGCAGATGCCCCCAAACCTTCTTCTGCTCCCCTTCTTCCATGCCCCTCCCCCCACAACCCTTGCTCAGGTTCTCAGCTGGTCCCCCACAGCTGCCACCAGCTCATCCTTCCTTTTCCACCCATCTCTTCACTAACCCTCCACCTGCCCACCAGGTGGACCATGCAGGACTAGACTCCATCCTTTTGTGGTATGACCTTGGGCAAGCTACTTACCCGCTGACCCTTAGTTCTCGTGTCACTAAGATGAGTGGGCTGGCTGGAGCGAATGACCGGAGAAGGTGGTGACGTAACATAACGGAGAAAAGCACAGCTCTGGAGTGAGGCAGGGCTGGATCGGGATACCTATTGTGCCACTTAGCAGCTGCCTGACCTTTGGAACTCCCTCTCTAGGCCTCAGTTTCCTTCTCACCACAAGGTAACCATGACAACACCACAAAAGCATTGTTCTGAGTGTGCACCTTACCCGCTGACCCTTAGTTCTCGTGTCACTAAGATGAGTGGGCTGGCTGGAGCGAATGACCGGAGAAGGTGGTGACGTAACATAACGGAAAAAAGCACAGCTCTGGAGTGAGGCAGGGCTGGATCGGGATACCTATTGTGCCACTTAGCAGCTGCCTGACCTTTGGAACTCCCTCTCTGGGCCTCGGTTTCCTTCTCACCACAAGGTAACCATGACAACACCACAAAAGCATTGTTCTGAGTGTGCACGGGGCCTGGCACACAGTAAGTGTGACATAAACGTGCCTATTATTATGTGAGTCACATTCTGGGTCTTGCAGACGATTATGCACCCCTGCCAACTGTCCCCCCACCCCCAAGTGAGGGGAAGGGATGCTGCTCTTGGCTGTACCCTCATTTATTTTGGGGCTGCCTTGGATTCATTTTCCCCACAGAGTCCAGCCCTTGGGAGCCATGAACACCAGAGCTGCCCAGAACTGCCAGGCCAGGCTGGGAAATGCTCGCTCGAGAGGCACAGCTAGGTCAGTTATTCCATGACTGAATTGGCCCTCTGGATGTCATCATGGCTTTGGCCTGTTCTGCTCGCAGCTGGTCTCTGGAAGGGCCTCATTAGGCAGCCATGGGGAGGGTGGTCTGGCCAGGTCATTGAATTCGCTCTGCCGGGCATAGCTCAGGCCTTGGCAGAGTCACCCGCCCTAGACTCACCAGGGCCCTTGGGCGGCTTGAAGTCATCTGTGTCTCTTCGCTCATCCCCCTGGGGAGGGGCAGGGAGGAGAGTCGACTTTCTTCCCTGCTGGGAAGCTTCTGCAGGAGGGTTTTTGAATTTCAAACTCCTCCCAAACACAAGGCCCAGTGATGGATGGATATTTTTCTGGCCAAAACCAGCCTAAGTTGGAGTCTGCATTTCAAAGCATCAGGCTGCAAAGAGCTCGGCTGGGATGATGGAGGCGGGAGTAGGCTGTGACGGGGGAGTGGGGTGGAAAGAGGAGAGGCTGGGGATTTATGGAGGGCACATGCATGGGGGGTGGCCATGC
>NW_007726720.1:543523-582061 GCF_000696425.1 Galeopterus variegatus
TGGCAGCAGGCTTCGACCAATGAGCCATGGGAGCTGGTGTATCAATATCGCAGCTCCCTTGCTCATGGGGGCAGTGTGCTAGTCCGTTTTATGTATCTATAACAGAATTACCTGAGACTGGGTAACTTATAAAGAACAGAGGTTTATTTGGCTTACGATTCTGGGACAGTTGTGTCTGGCATGGGCCTCAGGCTGCTTCTATTCATGGTGGAAAGTGGCAGGCAGCTGGCGAGTACAAGCAGATCACATGGCAAGAGGAAGCGAGAGAGAGGAAGCAAGAGAGAGAGGGGAGGTGCCAGGGTCTTTTAAACAACCAGCTCTTGCAGGAACTAATAGAGTGAGAACTCATTCAGGACCCACACCCCTCAGGGAGAGCACTAATCCATTCATGAGGGATCCGCCCCCGTGACCCAAACTGCTTCCAACACTGCCACACTGGGGATCAGATTTCCACATGGGTTCTGGTGACAACACATCCAGACTCCATCAGGTGGGACGTGTGTGTGTACGAACTCTGATGTGTGTGCACGCGTGCATGTGTCAGGATTGAGCATCAGTTGTCCACATTGTAACATTGGGGCTTGGCAGCACACACTTTACTGGCTGGCTCCTCTTTCTGACCTCACTCCCCACCCCTGTTGGGTGTTGCCTGGGATCCTGCCACCCCCACACACAACCTGCCTGCACCCAGCCCTGGCCTCAGAGTCTGCTTCTGGGAGAACTCAACTAAGACAGAAGCAGGCTACCGACAGCAAGCAACAAGGAAAGCAGCCATGACAACAATAAAAATGAAGGCCGATTAGCATGCTAATCGTTTTTCGTGCATTGTCCCCACCTGATCCTCTCCCCTGCAGTAGGGACTATTTACAGATGAGGAAGCTGAGGTTGAGAGAGGCTAAGCAACCTGCCTGAGGCCACCCATGAGTGAGTGCAGGCTGGGGTTCCAGCTCCTGAAGGAGCCTGGAGCTCATGCTCCAACCTCTAGGCAAACAAACACTTTGATTGGTGCCCTTTGGTGGAAGCTTCTGGAAGCCTGATGTTGGGGAAAGCCCTGGATGGACTGTAACCTGGGAGTTCTCCCGGTGACTGCTGGGCTGGCCAGGTGGCTGATGAGAGGGAGTCTTATATGCCCGGAAAATATCTAGGCCACTCCTCCCATCTCACCGCTCTTTATGAAACACTCTGCCTAGTTAACTGATCTCTCACTTTCCCACTTGATAAACACGTAGGGCACAAGGGCCACGTCATCAGCAGAAGGCAAAGGTGAACACAGCTGGCCTTCCTGTCCAGGGGCCAGGGCGCCACCTAGGGAAGGAGACCAGCACATACCCACCAAAAAGGAGGCGTCGTGCCAGGCCCAGTTGCTTGTGGCCTTCCAGGTAATGCTGCTCCTGCTCCTGGATGTGATGTTCCAAGGAAAGCTCAAAATCCAGATTTTTATATAAAATCTCCCAATTTTAAAATATTGACCACTATTTAAAAGCATTTAAAATCCACTCTTCGGTAGCCCAGCTAACCCCATCTGGGGACTGAGTTTTTCCTACAGGCTACCAGCTTGAGACCCAGGCCGTAAAATATCAGCCAGAAGCTACGAGGGTTAAATTGTCTCTACAAGGGATGAGGCCATCTGTCTTTTCCATAGGGGAACCAACTGCAGTGGATTGAATCGCCCCCAAAGTCATTGAAACTTAATCCCCACTATAACTGTTGAAGATGGAAATCCTATTATGGTAATTGAAAGGTTGGGCCTTGAAGAGGTCGTGAGATTCTGAGACCCATTCCGTGGTCACGGGCGTGGTTCTGAGGGCTTTAAAAGGAGAGCATGTGAGATTCTCTGTGCTCCGCCATTCTGCCACGTGAGACCCCTGCATTACTGTTACCATCAAGGCCTTCACCAGATGTGTTTTTGGACTTCGCAGCCTCAGAAACTGTAAGCAATAAATTCGTTTTTTTACAATTCACTCAGTTCTAGGTATTTTATATAAGCAAGGGAAACAGCTAACACACCGAGGTACCCTGACTTTCATTACAGCAAAAGGAAGGGCCCATCCCCAGGCCCAGCCCACCTGAGAGGATGAAGTCTTTTACCGAATGATCTCATTACAAGACTGCACTGGACTTCCTGTACAACATGGGGAAACTGAGGCTGACAAGGGAAAGATCCCCAGTTCCCACCCTCCGGGCAATGTCTGAGCCAGAAGAGGAACACACCCCTCCCCAGCTTCCTGGGCTATGTCCCCCCGACTGGTTTGGCCCTGGCAGGGTGGTGGGAGTTGTCCCGGTTTGAGCTGTGGCCGTGGGAACCCTCCTCTCTGGCCTCTGTGGGTGGTTTTGCCTATCGGTTTGTTTTCAGGGGCTGGGGCTGTACAGTTTGCTGACAACTGCCAAAGCCTGGGGTAAGTGGTGAGTCACCAGACTTCAGAAGGGTTGTGGGTGTTTATTTAAAACCTTAAAAACAGTTTACAGCCAATGGATCATAGTTTACAGGCAAGGAATTCACTGCTGGATGGTCCTGAGCCTCTGTGGAGAGGGCAGAACTCTGGCTGGTCTGCAGGCGCTAAGGCTCACGCGTGATGTGCTTGCAAACAGGCCACTCGCTGAGCAGCCCTGAGATCTCCGGGCCCCCTCCACACTTTGGGTTCCCCCATTGTTGTGGGTTGAATTGTGTCCCTCCCAAAAGATATGCTCGAGTCCTAACCCCAGATGCCTGTGAATGTGACCTTATTTGGGAACAGGTTCATTATAAATGTAATCAAATGAAGATGAGGTCATCGTGGATTAAGGTGAGCCCTAAATCCAGTGACTGGTGTCCTCATACAAAGGCCATGTGGAGACACAGAGACACACGGGGAGTAGAAGGCCATGTGAAGATGGAGACGGAGATTTGAGTTAGGTTGCCGGGAGCCCAGAAATGCCACAGATTGCAGGAAGCCACCAGAAGCTAGAAGAGGCGAGGAAGGATTCTCTCCTCCAGCCCTTAGAGAGAGCCTGGTCCTGCTGACACCTTGATTTTGGACTTCTGGCCTCCAGAATAGTGAAAGAATAGATTTATGTTATTTAAGCCACTCAGTTTGTGGGTTTTTTCTTATGGAAGCCCCAGAAAAAAAATACAGCCATCTACCTCCAAGGCCTCCGCTGGGATCCAGTCATCCGGTACCTCCCACCCAGGGCTTTCCTGGTCCAGACCCAAGCGCCACTGGGCATGTCCACCCAGATGCTCCTCCAAGCCCTCCTGCTCGGTCTCACTCTAGCAGGGCCTGGGACCTCCTTTGGGGTGACCTTGAAGGCCTCAGAGGCCTCCTCCTGGTCCAGACCCAAGCGCCACTGGGCATGTCCACCCAGATGCTCCTCCACGCCCTCCTGCTTGGTCTCACTCTAGCAGGGCCTGGGACCTCCTTTGGGGTGACCTTGAAGGCCTCAGAGGCCTCCATGTCCCCAAACCATGGGGCACTGGAGCAGGTGGGCAGGAAATGGCAGACCCCACTTGGTGGCCCAGAAGAGATAGTCATGAGCATGTAAATGACAACCTAAGGGGACTCCTGGGAATAGCTGAAGATGGTGCAGAGTCCTGCGTTGGAAGGTGGGGCTGGGTCAGGGGACAACCACTTGGTGTTGCTGCATGCACCCCTGGTTCTCCCATAGGTAGAGAGCATGGGGGGTCAGGTCTCCAAATGATGCTGGAGAAGAGTTGGCACAGCCCCTTGCTACCCACAGTGTGGTCTAGAACCAACAACATCAGCTGTTAGGTTGCAGCTTCTCAGGCCCACTCCAGATCTGCATTATGAGATCCTACATTTTACCGGGATACCCAGGTGACTTGCATGCATGTGGCATTGGCACGAGGACATAGCAGACTGCCTGGACGATCACTCCAAATGGGTTCTGCAAATGCTGGTGCTCTGTGTTAATAAGGGTAGAGGACATTTTGGACTTTCAGGCTCCCCAGATTTGTCCTCCCCCACTGTTTCTAGCCTCACTCAGGTCTCCAGGTGAAAGCCTGGGTATCAGCCTGAATCTGTCCCTCTCTTGACCCTACTGCCCTGCCTGGTCACCAAGCCCCAGGGAACGTACCTCGCAGGAAGGAGGACAGTCTGTGCTCTCTCCATCCCCAAGGTCAGACCCTCTCCCCTCTTGCCTGGATGACTCTTAGTCTTCTGTCCCCTCCAGACCTGCCTCCTCTAAGCCACTCTCCACTTGGTGGCCAGAATGACCTGGTAGAAGTTCCAGCCTCACTAAGGCAGGCTCCTGCTTAGTCCCCCGCCCCACTCCACCCTTCACAGAAGGACCCACATCCCGGCCGAGCGTACCTGGCTCCCGTGCTCCGCACCCTCGGGCCTAGCCCCTCTCCCCCGCGTGCCCCTTCCTTCCCTTCTCAGGGCTCCTCCGCCTCCCTGTGCCCCCCCCCGCCCCACCCCACCCTTCACAGAAGGACCCACATCCCGGCCGAGCGTACCTGGCTCCCGTGCTCCGCACCCTCGGGCCCAGCCCCTCTCCCCCGCGTGCCCCTTCCTTCCCTTCTCAGGGCTCCTCCGCCTCCCTGTGCCCCCAACCCCCACCTGGTCGATGGCTACCTCATCCTTGAGATGCCTCCTCCTCCTGGGGCCTGTCTGCAGCCCCAGACGAGGCCGGGCCCCCGACACCCATGTCCCTGCACAGCGCTTTTCCTTCTTGGCCCCGGTCCAGGCGGTGACCACGGTTGGTGACCACAGCGCACCCGGGAGGGACAGCGCATCTGCATTGCAGCCACTTAATGAGAAAAAAAAAAGCAGGCTCGATGGATTGTACAGAAGGGGAGCTCCCCATGCCTCTTCTCTCCTTGCGGCCCCCCAAACCGGGGCCAGCTTTGGAGACAAGATCACCTCTGCATCCATCCAGATGTGCACACACCTGGAGACTCGAGATGGGGCTGGGAAGAACTGGGGACAGTCCTCCTCCACCTTGAGCAAGCCTTCCCTGAGCATCAGGATAAGCTACCCCACTGGAGAAACTTGCCAAGAATCATCTCCAAACCCAAGAGCTCCCTTCCCAATCTCCTCCCCACCGGGCCAGCGCGGGAATGACTTCCCCCAAACGCCTGCCTGGTCATGCCCATGCCTGCGCTGAAGTCCTTTTGGGGAGCCCCACGGGTGTTGAGTGGACGAATGAATGACTGGGTTATGGATGAGTCAGTGAATTATTCAGTCAGCCTGGAAGTAAAGGGGCAAAATGTGAGATTTCAAAATGCTGATCCAGACAGTGAACCAAAGCAGCAGGGGACCTGCCTTCTCTCCATGGTGGGTCCGCAGCATGGCTCGCCTCGGGGGAGCAGGCACGCCTGTCATCACTGTTGTATTTTGCAGTAGTTTCTCATATTGAGCCTCGTTTACAAATATTAAAGGCGCACATCTCTGGGGTACGGGTGGATGAATTTTTGTACATGTAGACACCGAGGTTACCACCCCCCAGACCAAGATGTGAGATGTTTCCAGCCTCCTGTGGGCTCCTTCGTGCCACCTCCCAGCCCCTATCCCACCCCAGAGGCAACCACTCTTCTGGCCTCTCTCAACTTAGGAGTGTTGTCTGTTCTAGAACTTTACATAAAGAGACTCAGCCAGAGAAGGCTTCTCTGCCTGGCGTCCTTCATGTGGTACCTGTGAGATTCGGCCAGCTGAGCGTGTGCTCCAGTGGTCAGTTCCTTTAGGGTTAGGGTTGGCCTGTCACCTTACAGAGAATGACAGTGGGATGTAGGGAATTTAATGGCGTGTCCATGGTTGCACATTTACTAAATGATGATGCTGGGAGCCCTGTTTTCTGTCAAGACTTGTGCGTGTTCCTTAATTTCCTACTGCCTTTCCAGACAAAGTACACTGATTAGTAAACAGGGCAAAGGATTTCCCAAGAGCAGAGAGAAGGAAGGAAGCCCGAGGCTTTGGCCCCTAAGCATAATGACTGTGGGCAGATCAGGCAACCCTCCTCAACCACATATTTCTCCCATAAAAACTGGTGGGACTGGCCTCCTTAAAGAATTAGTATGTGCTCAATAAATAATATCAAATATCTAAACAAACTAACCAATGAGCAAGCAAAATCTTGCCGTGTGATCTTGGGCAGGTCCCCTTCCCGCTCTGGGCTTTGTCACCTCCTCTGAGGAAGGAGGGGTGGGTTAGTGCCCTGGGGGCCCTGGCAGCTCTCCGGGCTTCAGGGCCCTGCCTCGGTGGCCTCGCAGGCGACAAGGAGGTTATTTAGTCTGCTGGACTGGGTGAGCTGGCCCAAGCTTCTGCTGCCCTGGTGGTAGGTGGGGCAGGAGGATCACTGGGGGCTGGTGGATGCCACGTTTGTTTGATTTGAGTCCATCCCTTGGTGTCCACAATTCACTTTTGTTTATTTTTCTGAGAAGCCAAACAAGTCAGTGAGACTGAGCAGCTCTGAGCCAGACAGACGTACGTTTTCACTGTAAAAATATTTTTGCGGGTCAGAAAATTGCACCAAAATGTTTTCACAGGCAAAAGGCTGCCGTGTGCTGCTCAGCTCTGCAGCCAATTGCTGGGGATGGGATGGGGGCTGCGTATGTGCACCCCAGGAACACATTTCGGTAATATAAACAGCAATAAACATGTGTGAAGCACTTACTATGTGCTGGGCAGTTTGCCAGTATACACTTTACTGTGTGATCAGTTTTCACCCTCACTGTTCCCTGTGAGTTCAGTAGGATTGAAATCAGTTCCATTTTGCAGATGAAGGAAATGAGGCCCAGAGAGGTTGTGTGACTTCCCCAAGGTTACTCAGCTGGCAAGGAACAGAGCAAGGATTGGAGGGCAGGTTCAGCTGACTTCAGAGCCTGGGCTCTTACCCACCATGGTGCAGCCCTGAGGCCCTAATTCAAGTCTGTGACAAGTGCTGGGGCTCTCCCTCGACCTTTTGTGTCATTTCTTGTATGCAGTAATGTTAGAGCTGGTAGAGGTGGTGAAGAGGGCTTTCTGTCATCTCCCTCTTGTACAGTCTCGGAGAAGATTAGTGACATTGCCACCCTCCAAGGCTGGTGGGCCTCCAAGGCTGTCCTTGTGGCCTTGCTCTGTGAGGTTAGATATTTTACATAAATGTGGCCCTTGCGGCTTGGCTGAGCAGTTTAAGCTCTTTATGTGACATTTATACACAAAAACATCATAGAATGTGTCATTGACTCACTTAGAACCACATCCCACATCCCTCTGAACTGGGATGTGG
This sequence comes from Galeopterus variegatus, assembly GCF_000696425.1. NCBI lineage: Eukaryota > Metazoa > Chordata > Mammalia > Dermoptera > Cynocephalidae > Galeopterus > Galeopterus variegatus. Next base: position 550,727 of record NW_007726720.1, read on the forward strand.
GGACTTATAGTGGAGTAGCACTATATGACCATTATTTTACATTCATATTCAACTATATGAATAGTTGAAAAACTATATGAATAGTCAATGAAGAAACAAGATTAAAAACCAATTTAAATAATGCAGGTGATTTTTTTTACTCCCTCTCCTCAGTGCCAGGGACAATGGCTGGGACTGAGCCCGGGACAGCAGTGGAGAATCCACCATCCATCCCTCAGCCCCAGTTCTCAGGAGCTTCCCAAAGTGACAGCCTTCTGCCTCACCCAGAGGACTCCAGGGCTTACAGGTGTGTCTTTTTCCTAAAATGCAGCTCTAAGTGCAAGCCCACTCCTTAGCCTGGTGCTCAAGTGGAGAAGTGTGGTTTGCTGGCACACAGGAAAGGAAATCCCAGGTACGGCGGGGTCACCTGTGCTGCAGCGCAGGAAGAGGAAGTAGAGATTGTGTACGTTTGACTTTCCATGACTTCTGTCATCTGTACTGATGTAGTCTCTGACCTGGGAGGATAGATTTGCTGTGTGGGTTTGTTTATTTTTCTCTTCCCTGAGGGCAGGGCAGGGTGACTCTTCATGTCCCTGGGGCATGGCACAGAGGAGCCCCTCACGTGTGCTTGTGACAGATGATATGGAGTTAGGGTCTTGCTGTCCTCAGAGCAATGGAGCCACCCCCTGGCTCTGCAGAGAAGTGTTCCCAGGTCACAGACCAACCATACCTGGAGCTGGGGCTCCAGCAACAGTGGGGACAGGAGCAGCTCATGGCTAGGACAATGACACCCTCAGGTGGAAACTTCCACAGTGGCTCAATCAAGCCCCCAGCACACTCTTGGGGCTCAGTAACTAGGGGATGGAGGCACATGCCTTGGCCTTCCAGCCCCTTTCCTGGGATATCCCAAGTTTGTGCCAGGCACCTGTCTGCTCCCTCAGGTGGCATAATCCCTGTAACATCATAATGCCAAGAATATACTGCATCTTTCTCCTTTTTTTGTCTGTGTACACCTAGAACGTGGATAGTACCTGGCACAAAGGAGATGTCTTTAAACAATTTTTGAACCAAATTGTGTAATATTTAGAACCATTTAGTCTAGGCTAGCACCCCTTGAAGAGGACTAGAGATAAGGGAGGCTCTCGTGTCAGTATGGAGACAAAAGGGGATTTTATACTCCAGGTATTTTCTTACAAATCTGGAGAGCTATCTGATGCAGCAGTGTGTGTTTGTGTTTGTGTTTGGGTGTATGTTTGTGTGTGCATGTGTGTTTTGGGAGGTAATGGGGAGCATTCCTGGGGGGTGCTGTGCTAGTGGCACATTCCAGAGAGGGGTCCAGATGCTGGTGGCTGGAGCATGGAGAAGTGAGCAGAGAAGGTAGGCAGCAGCCAATCTGCTCCCAAGGAGGAGGGCAGAGAATTGAGCTAAAAGCTCAGGCAAGTCTGGGCACATGATAGATGCAGAGAAAACCAGCATCCTAGAGACAGGGTGGGGGTGGAGGGCAGGCCCTGAGCTTGGCAGCCAACTGTGCCACAAGGCTGCTGCTGCTACTGCATCATGTTTCCTGGATGGCTCTGCATGCTGGTCACTCTGCTGAGCTCTTAAGGACACCATCCCATTCACTCCTTGCTCCAGCCTCAAGGTATAGAATTCTTACTCCCATTGTCAGTAGAGGGTATGGCCCAGACAGGAGGTGACTTGTTCAAGGTCCCACAGCTGGTGAGAGGCAGAGCTGCTGGCAGACCCAAAGCTCAAGCCCCCATGTTCTGTGAGGATCCCAGGAGCTGCTTGTTGGGTGGATGTTTCCACCTTCTGCAATGACTAATTGTATGTGTCTACCTGGCTGGGCCATAGTGCCCAGATATTTGGTCAAACACTATTCTGGATATTTCTATGAGGGCATTTTGGATGAGATTAACATTTAAATTGGTGGACTTTGAGTAAAGGAGACTGCCCTCCCTGATGTGGATGGCTCATCCAGTTAGCTGAGGGCCTGAAGAGCACATAAGACTGACCTCCCCCCAGCAAGGAGGAATTCTGCAGCAGATGACCTTGAATTGCAATATCAGCTCTTCCTGGGTCTCCAGCCTGTTGGCTCACCCTGCAGATTTTGGAGTAGCCAACCTCCATAATCAGGTGAGCCAGTTCCTCAAAATAAATCTCTTTATACACACGCACACATCCTACTGGCTCTGTTCTCTGGAGACCCCTGATTAATACACCTTCTCAGGAGTGTCAGTAGGAATAAAAACCCAGCACTGGGCAACCTGAATGGACTACAATGGATCTTTCTGGGCATACAGTGTGGCCAGAAGATGGTCAAACTGGGAGCTGTGAGAGTCAAAATGGGTTTTGGGGAAGGCGGGAGCAGAGCAGAAGAACAGTGGTGGTGTCTGGGGGCAGGACACCAAGACCAGGCCATCTTCAGCCACTTTCTTGTTTGTGACCAAGGCCAAACCATTTTTCTGCAATGTGCTTTGGTTACCACTCTGTGCAGGTCTCTCTTTGTACTAGATGGTCATCTGGGACCTCCCTGCCTTGGATACTCAATGACCTTCAGAAAAATGGAGGAGAAATGAGAGCCCTTCAAAGGCACATGTCATCCTGCCACCAGTCCCTTCTGCATGTGACTGGTAGGGACTCCCCTCTCACTTCCTTCAGCTGTGAAGCTGTGGAGACAGAGCTAGGAAGGAGGCCTGGGGTCCAGTCCTCTGCTGCCATTTACTAGTGATGTGGCCTTGGGCAAACCAGTTTCAACTCAGCTTCCATTTCCCCTATCTGAAGAATGGGGTGGTACTACCCAGCTAGTTTGTAAGTAGGTGAAAATGTGAGCCTGGTACTTAACACATGTTTCTAATAAAACACACCAGTATCTCTTGCTGCAATGAAGACATGAAGAGTATGACCTTGCCTTCATTTTAGGGGGCTCACAAGCTCCACCTCCTCATGGCCACCCCATGGGAGGCTTCTTTGGAATGGAGTCACCTCTGGGTGAATGCAGCAGAGCAGGTGTGGGGACTCTGCTGTGGGCTGAGATGTTGCTGTCCCGTATGATCTCAGCCTTCCTTCAGCAGATGTTTCCTGGTGTCCTGGGCTTTGTGCTGGAAACTGAGAGCCCGTGGTGGTGTGGGGAGATACACCCAACAGGCTGCAGCTCAGTAGGTGAGTGAATGCTGTACTGCAGGAATTAGCTGGGAGCACGGAGCACAGGAGGGAGAACCAGCCCTGCCATTCTTTTCTTCTACCCACAAAACTATAGAAAATGAAAAGCAGGCAGTTCTGGGAAAAAAAGCACTTCTGATACACAGCAAAATGAACTCCAGTGCAACTCAAGGAAGAGTTTTGTGTCTATCGGTTCTCTCCAATGGCCACTGCCTGTCTTGGAAGGGATGAGCTCCATGTCACTGATTTTCCTCCATCCATCCATCCATCCATCCATCCGTCCATCCATCCATTCACCCACCATCTAACCATCCTTCCTTCCATCCATCCTCATCTTTCCTTCCTTCCTTTTTTCCTTCCTTTCTCCCTTCCTTCTTTCCACCCATTCATCTATCCTTCCATCTTCCTGTCTCCCTATTCATTCATCTATCCAGTGCTCATCTAACCATCCTTCCTTCCATCCATCCTCATCTTTCCTTCCTTCCTTTTTTCCTTCCTTTCTCCCTTCCTTCTTCCACCCATTCATCTATCCTTCCATCTTCCTGTCTCCCTATTCATTCATCTATCCAGTGCTCAACTGGGGATGCACCTGTGGAGAACACAGACCACACTCTGTTCCCATGGAGCTTACACCCTTGTGGGGAAGACAGGCAATCAGCAAATAAATACATGACAGACAATGATAAGTCCCATGAAGAAAAATGCAGCTGGGGAAGAGGACAGAGAGATTTGGTGGGGATGGGAGATGGAGGATTGGGTTGTAAATTTAGACAGTATGGTCAGGCATGACAGACAATGATAAGTCCCATGAAGAAAAATGCAGCTGGGGAAGAGGACGGAGAGATTTGGTGGGGATGGGAGATGGAGGATTGGGTTGTAAATTTAGACAGTATGGTCAGGGAGGGATTCCCTAGCAAACGGGCATTTCAGCAGACTCCTGCAGGCAGCGAAGGTCTCTGGGAACGTGTGCAGAGTAAGGCCCTGAGGGTGGAAGATGTTTGGTATGTTCCAGAAAGGACAACAGGTGGCCAGTGTGAGGAGAAGAGAGTTATCGAGGTGTGAATGTCAGGAGAGGAGGTCGCAGGCCTCAGGAGCTGGAGTCCAGGGGCCTTTAGACCACTGGGAGGCTGTCTCTGGTTCGCTGAGTGGGACAGGGAGCTATCTGGGATCCTATTTTCATGTTAAAGAGATCATTCATCAAGAGATCATCATGCCAGCTGTTAGAAGATTGTAGAGGGGCCAGAGATTGTTGAGGGGACTGGATGAGATCGTCACAGGAGTGAGGACAGGAGAGTCAAGGGTTTCAATTACAAGGAAGTGAAATCTTCTTGGGCTTGTGGACTTTTTGGGGTGTCCGGGCAGTAAAGGCAGCTTCCCACAGACAGCACTAATTCTAGTGGCAAAAGCATGCTCCTTGCATGGATCATCACGGCCACTTGAGGGCCTACTGTGTGTCAAGTGTAAAGCTAAGCACTTTCCATGTATCTTGAACAACCCAGTACCCTTGTGTGTTAGATTGTCAGGGCTGCTGTGACGAAGTGCCACAGACTGGGTGGCTTAAACAACAGAAAGGTATTTTCTCACAGTTCTGGAGTTAGAAGTCTGAGATCAGGTGTCGACAGGGTTGGTTTCTTTTGAGGCCTCTCCTTGGCTTATAGATGGCCATCCTGTCCCTGGGTGCTCACATGGTCCTCCCTCTGTGTGAGTGTCTGTGTCCTATTCTCTTCTTATAAGGACACCAGTCAGACTGGACTGGGGCCCACCCATGTGACCTCATTTTACCTTGATCACCTCTTTCAAGGCCCTTCCTCCACATACAGTCATGCATTGCTTAACGAGAAATGCATTGTTTATACACCCTAGAGTGCACTTGCACGACCTTAGATGGTACAGTTGACCACACAGCTTGGCTGCATGGCATCGGGGGTGTAACCTCGTGGGACCACCGTTGTGTATGCGGTCTGTGGCTGGCTGAAACATTGTTGTGTGGCGCATGACTGTACAGACACATTCTGAGGTACTGGGGGTTAGGACTTCAACATACAAACTTCAGGGGACACAATTCAGCCCATAACACCTTGTGAAGTACAGGGCTTGTTCTCTACTCACTAAGCAGGAAACTGAGTCTCCGGGAGGCAAATGAACTCTCATGCTTGTCACCTGGCATGTGGGGGGGCCTCCCATCCATTTCATGTCAAAGCTTTTTTGGCCACCAGCCCATGCCTCCTCAAAACAGCATGTCACTTCCCTGTGTGGGTTCTGTCCCTGCAGGCACACCTCATCTGCAACAGGGGCCTGGCCCTGGCCGCAGCCCCGCTCCCTGACCTTGCGCTACATCATGTGGCACCCTGTTGGTGGTGGCCGCCATGTAATCAAACACCCCTGAGTCAGACATCGCAGAATTAACAATCCTCCACATGGTATAAACAGAACCTAAATCAAATGCCAGCAAAAGGATATTGCCTTTTAAATGGGTCCTGACAGCTGTGGAAAATATTATGCCCAAATAGAATCCTCACATATGACAGACATTAATTCTTAAAGAACCCCTAAACGGGTCCTCTGGATCGTTTGTAAGATTTTATTTTATTGTGGATTGGATGTATTGAAGTAAGACTATAATCTTATTGTGCTCTGACCTCTGTTTTTATAGCTCTGTATAAACAGCAGTTACCGTATTAGATGGAGAGATGTTTACAGCTGGAGAATAAAAACACGCCAATTTACTGTGTTGTAGAAACCCGAGAGCAGCCCGAGGCAGGGCCTGGGTTTTGTACGTCAGAGGCTCTGTCCTGATGGGAGCGGACAGCTCGGGCGGGCAGGACCAGGCAGGGCACAGGCCTTTGGCTCCTGTCGGTGGGGGGGACGCAGCCTGCAGTTCCAGAGCGTCAGGGGTCTGCTGCCGACCTCCCTGCAATGCTGAGATCCAGACCTTTGGGACACCGGGGTGGGATCCGGTGTGAGAAGGCTCACGCCCCAAGAGGGTTTGGTTTTCTGTCTCGAGCTTTCATTGCTTCCTGGATGCGAGGCTGGGCCAGAGAAAGGGCAGGGGCTTTGGAGCAGGGCAGACCTGAGGCTGGTCCTGGCTCTGCATTAAATGATTCTGGGACCTTGAGCATAGACCCTCTGAGCCTTGGTTTTCACCTCTGTGAGGTAGGATTGAAAACACCTGACTCCCTGGTTCTTGTGGGGAACAGATGTGATAATAGACAGAATGTGTCAGACGCTCGGAAAGTTCCTTTCCTCTGTCTCTCCCCTTTTTAAATCCCATTATATCTTCCTTATGGTGGACTTGACAGCTCTTTAGGAGCAGCCTTCCCATGGCAGCCTGGCCACTCCATGGAACCCCTTTAGGGTCCCCAAAGGAGTTTCCCAGCCTTTGTTTCTTCCTTCCTAATTCACAGAGCATGGATTTCCAGCTGGGGATAAGTGCTAAAGAGAAAAGGCGGAGGAGAGGGATGGGGCGTTGGGAGTGGGGATGTAGTTTTAGGAAGGGTGGCCAAGAAAGGTTTCATGGAGAAGTTAACCTTTGAGTGAAAACCCAAAGTAGTTGGGGGATCCATCCATGTGACGGATGGACAGAGGACTCCAGGTGCGGGTAACAGCGGGTCAAAGGCTGGGAGGCAGGCACAGCAGAGGTGTTTGAAGCTGGGGCGAGGGGACAGTGAGAGGGTGAGGTCAGGAGCCTGACAGGGTTAGACGGCATCACACAGGTGTCCAGTGGGTATGTGGCTGGCTCACACTTGCTGGCTGCAGCCCAGGGATGGGGCCACAGTCCTAATGGCTCTCAATGGGCAGAAGGCTGGGAGAGTTTGGGGGTCCGCATGTCAAATCACAGCCTAGACAGGGATGTCATTTGGTTAGTAATAGCCATGTTAAAGGATCACCCAACAATTGCTAAAAAGCATCCATCCATTGGGTGTTAGAAGAGTTTGTTGAGAAATCTCTACCACAATTAGTATCACCTGGTTTCTACACACTACTAGAAGACGTTATTTTTCAAATTTTTCAATATTCAATATTTTCCAAATTTGTATTTATGTATTGATTAGTGTATTCCTTTATATTATCATAGTAGTTGATAATTATATTGATTATCACTTCCTGGGCCACTGGTCTTGGGTAGTTTGTGACTCTTTCTTATCCCGGATCAGGGGATTTTAGGTGCAACATGAAGCCTATGGGGAAAGGAAAGCTCCCTGAAGGAATGACACCATTCGTACAGCATGTTAAGTTGGTCATCATTTCTGGGCCCTCACACTGGCTGTTTGCAGGGCGGGGCAGGCGTCTCACAGGCGAGGACTCTGTGCCCAGAGAGCTGCCCGTGGCCTGCCCAGGCTCAGGCAGGAGCTCAGCGGGGGTGCAGCAGAATGTGCTCCTCCAGGCGCCTGCTCTTCCCAGTGGATGATAGGTTCAGCCTCTTTGGCACAAAATGGTTCAATTAAAGATTCCTCATCCCTGGACTGTTGGGGATGGATCTGCAGCATGGGTTTCTCATCTGGCCAACTCCCTGAGTGCCTCTTCTAAGACATGGAGACAGGATGCCAGGCCTGGGGGATGAGTAGCAACTGATCAGAGGAGGATACATTGGAAACATACCAGAGCCTGCAGTTGAGGTCCCGGGTGTGGGTGCCTGTCTTGTACACGTTCATTACCTACCACGCTAGAGAGCTGGGGCTGTGGCTACCAGTCCTCCCTGCCTATGGGAGTGTGTGGGACTGGCCCATGGCTCTGGCTTGTCTACAAGCATCCTGGCTGAGAAGTAGCCATCTGGGGCAGGTACTCAGGTGGAACAGGGGCGGAAATCACCTGGTGTCCTAAGAACGGAGATAGAGAAGGTGGGGATGGAGAGTCTAAGCCTAGGGTGGCACATGGATTCCATCTTTCTTCTTTTTCTTTTGAAATAATTATAGACTCACAAGAAGATGCAAAAATAGTACCCTTCTCCCAGCTTCCCCCATTGGGGACATCTTATATAGCTCTAGTCCATCATCCAAACCAGGACATCATTTGTTACAATATAATTAACCAGACTGCAGACTTTACTTGGATTTCACCAGTTTTTACACGCATTCATGTGGTTCCATCTTTTGAACATCTTTGTGTATATTCTATGATATTTTATCCCATGTATAAATTTGTGCAACCACCACCAAGATCAAGACACAGGCTTCCGGTTTATACTCACATTCACCCTCCCCCTGCCTAGTCCCTGCAACCACTTATCTTTTCTCCATCTTCAGGATTTGGTCATTTTGAGAATGCTCTATAAATAAAATCATGCAGCATGTAACCTTTTGAAACTGACTTTTTTCACTCGGTGTAATTCCCTCACAATCCATCCATGTTGCTGCGTGTGTCAGTAGTTTGTTCTTTGTGATTACTGAGTAGTAGGCCACAGTATGGATACACCACAGTTTTTCAACCTGAATTCTGTCAAGATCGTCAGCTCTACTGAGCTGGGAGTGGCTGCCTGAGATACAGTGACAAGGAACAACTCCCAGCCTCATCCGGCAGAGGAAGCACCCTAGTGAGCAGCGTCATTGTCCCCGTTCCTCACTTCACTCACTCACTGCACACGGTTATTTGGCACCGACCTTCTGCAGCGTGAGCAACGCAGCGCTGAACAAAACAGACCCGATTCCAGATATCCGTGAGCTTACGGCTTGCTGGAAGAGACAAACACTTAACACATAAACAGGCAAAATATATAATTATAACTTGTGATAAAGGCTTTCAAGAAAAAGAACAGAATTCTGGGAGAGAACGTAACTTTGGGTGACAGCTGTGGCAGTCCTGCCGGAGGGAGTGAGCAGGAGGCATTGGCTCGTGGCAGGTGGGGGGGAGGGGCATTCCAGGCCTGGGAACAGCGTGTGCGAGGGCTCTGAGGCTGAACAGATGCGCACACGTTGGAAGAACGGACAGAAGGCAGAAGTGCTGAGGCTTGACTGGTGGTCCCAGGTGAGGTCAGCCAGGGAGGTGAGGGTGAATCGTTCGGGTCCTGTAGGAAAAGCATTTTCTTTATCTCAGGGCAATGGGAAGCCATGAGAGCATTGTGAACAAGGGAGGGACATTTTCTGGTTTGTGTTTCAGAAAGAATGAGCTGGCTGCTGTGTGGAGACTGGACTATAGCAGGTGAGAAGCTGGGATTTTGTTGGGAGGTGATCTCCTATGACCATGACCACGGTGGCTTGTTCTAAGGTCTTGGCAGTGAAAATTAAGCTGAGCTGGCTGCTGTGTGGAGACTGGACTATAGCAGGTGAGAAGCTGGGATTTTGTTGGGAGGTCATGGTGATCTCCTATGACCATGACCACGGTGGCTTGTTCTAAGGTCTTGGCAGTGAAAATTAAGAGAAATGGATTGAACAGATTGGAGGGGTTGATATCCAGGAGGTGGAACTGATGTGAGCAATGCTGGAGGGGATGCCAAGGGTTAAGGGTATGTCTGGGCACAATGCTTGCCCTGGGTCTGCTCACACCTCTCTGGGCTGCAGGCTGTAGGGAAAGGGCTACATGGAGTAGCAGAAAGAGGGGGTGTGTCTGGGCACAACGCTTGCCCTGGGCCTGCTCACACCTCTCTGGGCTGCAGGCTGTAGGGAAAGGGCTACATGGAGTAGCAGAAAGAGCATGGACAGGCTCCTGGGAGAGTGGCTGAGCTCACATTCTGCTCCATCGTTTACTGGCTGCCTGCACTTGGTGAAGTGACTCAGCCTTTATTTCCTCACCAGTAGAATGGGTGAGATCATTGTCTAATGGAACTGTTGCAAGGATTTAATGGGACGTCACGTGCATGGTGCCCAGCACAGTGGCTGATGCAGAGGCAGTCTTCTCATCGCCTCTCACGCCTTTATTTCCTCACCAGTAGAATGGGTGAGATCATTGTCTAATGGAACTGTTGCAAGGATTTAATGGGATGTCACGTGCATGGTGCCCAGCACAGTGGCTGATGCAGAGGCAGTCTTCTCATCGCCTCTCACTGAGGAGGATTGGGTCTCATTTAGCCTGGTCATGCAAGGACCCTGGCACAGAGCAGGTGCTCCCACAGGCTCATTCATTTCTTCCCTTCCCTTGAATTTCCTTGGCAGTCTTCTTGTCCAGGACCATGTGGAACATGCTGATGGCTGTGGGGATACTCTGTAAGGGCATGGGGCCGTGGTGTGGGGGCCTCAGAAGGCGGATTGGCTTGGGTGTAGCATGAAGGATTGTGGTTCATGCTAAGAAAGTAGTCTGGGCCCTTAAACTTGCTGCACCTGGAGTGTTGTCTCTTTCATTTTTAGAGTTTGTGATTCATGTTACGTATTGGTCTTTGGAGCTTTAAAAAGCATGCCCCCGGAGAAAGGGGCTGGAAATGATGACTTTGTAGACTCAAGGGGCAGGGGTCCACCATATTTTCTTCGTCCAAATGGATGTTCTTTCTCTTTCCTGCTACTTTTTAACATCTTTGAAGTCAGGATACATCTTGCATCTGCATGTATATTTAGCATTGTGGGGTTTCTTTTGGTTCCCCTCCCCTTTCCAAAAGCTGTTGTTAAATCTTTCGATTGATGGTGTTTTACATCGAGGAAATCTGGCTGTGCTTGGCTTCCTGGCCCCGCCAGCCCCTTCCCCGGGATGTATTAAGTCACTGTGAATAAGGCTGGACGAGCCAGACAGATCCTGTCTGAAGGTTTTCGGAGTCCCCTGGCAGTCTCTTTGCTGTCCAAAGCTTCTGAAAGTAGATGGAGATATTTTATTATTTGGTAGCATACGACTTCCTCAGTGTGGTCTCTCGGGGGGTTATTATTGGTGAACTCGGAGACATTTGCTACACATCAGATTTTACCCTCTGACAATGCAAACCACTAACTGAGAAGAATTCATGTCGGTAACTCACATACTGCAGAGAGGATGTAGAAGCGGGATGTCCATTGTAAGGCAAGCAGTGCAGGGCAAACAGTCCCCTCCTGCCCTCTCCCCCGTAGTGAACAGTCACTGCTGTGTTGTCATGAGTGGTGCCTGGGCTAGGTGCTGTCAGATGGACTGGCCGCTGACAAAACACAACTCCACACTCAGGGCAAGAGAGCCCGGGGCACCAGCGGGGGCCACACGCTGCAGGGAGAAGCGCTCCGGGCTCTGAATGCACAGGGTTTCAGGGTGGGGGGAGCCCTTGACCCTGGGGCCTCCAGGTCAGCAGTGTTGGACACCCTGGTGACAAGGGACTCCCCACCTGCCAAGGACACCCACTCATCTGTATGTCGTCCTGATGTGTAGGTGCAGCTGCCTGCAAGTCTGGCTCTCCTGGTCTCAGGTCTGTGGCTAGGGACACACGGGACCAGCCCCTCCCTGTCCCCAAGGACAGCCCTTCAGAGAGCTGAGAGGTGGTGTGACAGATGGCAGTGCCAGGAGTGATCTAAGTCCTGGCTGTCACTGTGTCCTCCTCTGTGATGTGGGGCGACCACAGGGCCATCTCATGGGATGAAGAGGATTAAATGAGGTGGCACGTGCAGGCTGCCTGGGGCTGTGGGGCCTCATAGGACAGGGAGGCAGACCGAGACGCTGGCTGTTGGTTGTTTGAGGACACCATTTGGTGCACCGTAGTGTGTCCTGTGAGGACCCAAGGACTGGGACTTGTGCCTCAGCCCCGGCTGGGCTTGCTGTGAGCACAAGGAGAGTGAACAGTGCAGCAGAGGGTTCCGGACTGCGGACCTGGAGCCAGGGGTCTGGGAGGGGGTGGGAGCTGGGAGGGGGTGGAGCTTGGCTGTGAGTGAGCCCCTCCCCCACCAGAGCAACTTCCTTCTGTTTTCCATGTGGTGCCTCTTGGCAGAATGACTTCTGAGAATTGTTGCTGCTGGGACGGTCCGAGCCAGGCCTGCTGTCCCCATGGCCAGGTCACTGTTGCTCGCCCAGCTGTGTGCTTCTGCCTGTCCCTCCTGCCCTGTTCCCCCTGGCTGGGGTCTTCCCACCATTTTTGCATTGCATTTCATGTATCTGTTCATGCTGCTCCAAGTCCTTTTTGGCTTTTGAGCCAGGCGGGATAAATCGACCACTGACCACACGGTGGCTGGTCCTACCTATCCCTCTGTGCCACGCTCATGTTGAGGGTACGGATCTGGGGCTAGGAGAAGTGGGCCATCCCTCCCCTTCTTGATGCCCACACCCCCCCACATGTAGTACCCCTACACCCCCTGCCCGCGTTCCTAAACTATCCAGGAGGCCAAAGGCTTCTGGACCCCTGCCCCAGTCTGGGCCAAATTCCTTTCCTAGAATGTTTGTTTGATTTTTCTTCCATCCAGTAAACACTCAAGGAGCCCGAGGGCATAGTAGGCACTGTTTAAAGAGAAGTAAAGGGTGAGTCTCCAGCTTAGGGGTGGATTTAGGCTGGAGCTGGTCTCCTGGCAGAGGCTGAGACTCTCAGCAGGAAAAGGGAGGGATCTGGGCTTAGGACAGGGCAGCAGTAACTGATGAAGAGGTTCCTGGGGACAGCCCAAGAGACCCCACTCTGCTCCCAGGATTCCTCCTAGGATGTGTGATGACACACGGAGCCTCCTGGGCCCTGTCCCAGGAGATGTGGGCAGAGGGCCAGGGCAGGCAGGTGCTTCCCTGACAGGGGCACAGCTCTGTCCTCCAGCATCCTGGTCCTGTGGCATCTCCTGCCCTGAAGGCAGCCTTGGGTGGCATGTCCCATCTTGCCTGTTTATGAGGGAGCATCTGGGTGGCCTGTTGGTCCCTACACAGGCTCTGCTTGCTGTTTCCCTTCCTCAGGCCTTTGGAGGCCTCAGGGAAAGGTGGGGGCAGCAGCAGGACCTGGCTGGTGTGTGTCCCCCCGGGGGGCAGACTCCACAGTCATACTGGGGCCCCTCTCCCAAGCTCCCTTTCTTCCCTAACACTGACAGCCACACTAACCCCATGCTCTGCCACATGCTGATGGGCACACAAGCTCACACTCAGTTCCACCTATTGGCAAGAGCTCATACCACTCCCACAAGTGCACACAGACTCACACGTGCACACCCCTCCCCCCCCACTCCACTCACCCACATGCGTTCTTTTTCTCCCCAGGGAGGGGTGAGGAGGGACTCCTTGATGGTTATTTTTACGTGCCAGCCTGACTGGGCTAAGGGTTGCCCAGATAGTTGTTATGACGTTATTTCTGGGTGTGTCTGTGAGGGTGTTTCCAGAGGAGACTAGTATGTGAATGGGTAGACTGAGTCATGTGGAGGCATCATCGCATCCACTGAGGCCCAGAGGGAACCAAAAGGCAGAGGAAGAGCAGATTCTCTGTCTCTGTCTCTCTCTTGAGCTGGGACATCCATCTTCTCCTGCCCTTGGACATTGGAGCTCCTGGTTCTCAGGCCTTTGGACTCTGGGACTTACACCAGTGCCTGGCTCTTGTCACCCCAGTTCTCAGGCCTTTGGCCTTGGACTGAGTCCACTGGCTTTGCTGGTTCTCCAGCTTGCAGACTGCAAATAATGGGACTTTTCAGCCTCCATAATTGCATGAGCCAGTCCCCATAAATATCTTTGTTTATTTCTATGCGAATCCTCTTGGTTCTGTTTCCCTGGCGAACCCTGACTAGTACAGCATTCCTCCCTGACAGCACCACCGCGGGGAGCGGCAGCTTCCTTCCGACCCAGCACACAGTCACTCTCCTCCTGGTACAGGCAGCCTGAGTTTCTTTTGGGGACCTGCTCCTCCCCTGGTCTCAGTCCATAGGGTTTATCTGGGACTAATGCCACTCTGGACCCCAGGAAGTGACCCAGACCTGGCCGAGCAGAGGCCAGCCTCCTTCTGGCCAGGGCCAGAGTGCAGGGATAGGCATGTGCCCTGCTTGGCCAGTAGGAGCTCTGCTTTGCCTTTGGCTGCAACTTTCTGGAAGGAGGCCCTCCCTTCAGCTGCACTGGCGGACTGTGAGTACAGAGCTGTTCTGGGAAGCAGAGTTCCAGAGAGAGGGACATGTTCCTCTGACAGCCGGTGCTCCTGGGTCAGCCTGTGCCTAGAGGCAGAGCCGCCCTTGGACTCCCTTACAGGCACCAATCAACCCTTCTTTTGCCCAAATTAGTTTGGGTTCGGCTTGTATCTGTACCCCCAAAGGCACCTGGAGCAATACAATGAGGGGTTAGGCTGGTGCCAGCTTCAAATCGCTTTGGGGATGGGGAAGAGCGGGAGCCCAGGGGTAGCTGGTGAGAAGAAGGTTCCATCACTGGACAGGCAGTGAAGCCAGAACTGGAAACCAGGACTCTGCGTTCCAGATCCTTACTCTTCCTTCCTTCGGGCTCTGGGGCGAGACCCCCTCAGAGCCATCAGCAGCATTCTAGGGCGAGCCGTGGAGCCTCCCCTTTGCCCAGGTGAGGTGGCGGCCCAGTCCTCCTTCCCTCTCCCTGACACATGGCAGAGGTCAGGCTGCAGGTGTCCCCCTGAGAAAAACCTGTGCTTAGTAGTGTGGTAGGCTGACTCCAGGGTAGAGGGGCCTTGGCTCCTTGCCAGCCAGATGGCCAGTAGGTGAGTGGCCCGGGCAGGGAGGGTACAGGGAAGCTCAGGCAGGCCCGTGGACAAGTCAGAGCACGCCTGACACAGTACCAGCTTCATTTTGCTTGTATATATTCTCTGTCACAAACAGGACTACTTTACATAGAAATAAAATGATGTACAGAAAAATCCACCCCCCAAACAGATGTCACCTCTTCCAGGGAGCTTTCCTGGCTCCTCCAGGCTGGGTGAGGAGTTCTGCTGTCCGCCACGTTAGTTCTGTGCCTGCTCCTCGGTGACCACCTCATTAGCACACTCTCTCTTCCTGTCTCTGCTCTCCAGTCCCTCACTTGTTCTTCCTGGGGCAATCAAAACAAACGGCTGCGCCCAAGTCAGGGTCTGCTTTTGGGGACAGTTTTGAGGGTGAAATGAGACAGTCCATCTAAAGAGCTTAGCACCGCGCCTGGAGTGCAGTAAGTGCCTCAGCAATGCTCATCGTAGTAGCTATTGTCATTACCCTGGTTACATCACTGACACTGTCACTGTCACCATGATCGCTGAGGTCATGTCTTCTCTTTAGGAAAAGGGCTGCCTAAATTACTGAGGATAGATTTCAACTATGTCTCCTCCCCGCCCCCCAGCACAGAACCTGGCAGCAGCCACTGGGACATTCATGTTCCAGATCAGCTGCCGATCAGATGTCCTGGCAACTTGTACCTGGTCTTGGCACCTGCCAGAGGCCTTGCTACAGCTTCTCTATCTGCTTTTTTGCCTTTGAACTGTAAGGTAGAGGCTCAAGTGTCCTTCCCTGGAGCAAGTCCAGGGGAGTCCACCCCTCCCTGTGGGCCTGGCAATCCCCTCCAGCTGGGTACCCACGGGAAGATCCAGTGCTTTGAAGAAGGCAGTCATTTTCTGGGCCCAGATGGCTGCAGCCCCAGCCCCTCCCCCAACAAGATGCACGTCTCTCCTGCTCCATGGTCCGGTGATTAAAGCAACCATATTCAAAGCAACGAGTTCAGCCAAATCAAAGGAAAGACGAAGAATGCATAAAACCCCAGCAGCTTAAATTTCATATTGGAATATCAAAAGAATATTGAAATATAGGAATATCAAATACCAATTCGTAAGTTTTTTAAATGTTTTGCGTTTACAGACTCAATCTCAATGGGATAAAGCCTGCTGTCTTTAAGAGGCTCCCAAATAATGTAAACTTCATTGGTTTTAAAGGAAACAGATCGGAAACCTGGGGCACAGATAGGGTTTTCTTTTTCCCTTTTGCCCACAGCTGTGAAAGGCCTAGACTGCAGGGAGACCCGGAGACACTCACTGATTTATGACTGAGGTCCTCAGGCCTCACAGAAGACCTCCTGCCTGCCCAGCGCCACACGAGTGCTAGGGGAGACACAGAGAAACAGAGCAGGACGGTGTGGTTCCTGCCTTCAAGGAAACTCCAACGGCCTGAAATAAGACCAATCCTTAATCTATCAGAGTTTTCTAGAACCAACAGAAAGTGTGTATCTATATCTATATCTAATCATCTATCTATCTAGAGATTTATTTTATTTTAAGGAATTGTCTCATGCATTTGTGGGGGCTGGCAAATCTGAAATCTCAGGCAAGGCAGACCAACAGGCTGGAAATTCTGGCAGGAGTCAATGTTGCAGGTCAAGTCCAAAGGCAGCCTAAAATTCCTTCATCATCGGAAAACCCCAGTTTTTGCTCTTAAGACCGTCAACCGATTGGATGAGGCCCACCCACATTATAGAAGGTCATTTGCTTTACTCAAAGTCTATTGACTTAAATTAACTGTTAATCTTTACTCAAAAGTCTACTGATTTAAAGGTACACCCCATCAAAAAATCCTTCACAGCAACTCAAGACTGATGTTTGACTAAACAACTGGGCTGTAGATTAACCACATTGACACATAAAACTAACCATCACACTTATCAAATTGCCAAAAAGCTGTACAAAGTCCAAGGCTGAATTTGCCTAGTTGTCAAGGCCCTGCAGTGTGCCCAGCATTGTTCCTGATGCTGGAGAATAGCAGGCACAGGGATGGCAAGGCTTCTGACGCCCTCCTGGTGAAAGTGGAGATGAGCTTGTGAACAGGCCTGTGGACCAGGGAGGATCAGGGAGAGAGAGGCGCCTGGAGAAAATGAAACAGGATGTATGAGGGGGAGAAGACCAGACTTCAGTGGAGGGAGAGGAACCTTGATGGGAAGTCCTCCTGGAGGAGGCGACCCCTAAGCTGAGATCCAAAGAATAAGGAGGAGCCTGTGATGGGCAGCTGGAGGGAAGGGTGTTCCTGGCAGAGGGAAAAGCAAGTGCAAAGCCCAGAGGCACGAAGCAGTCTGGTGTATTCCAAGGATGGAAGGAAACTGCTACGGCTGCAGAGAGGAGAGAAGGGATGGGTCGGGAGGTCAGAGGGGTAGACAGAGCCAGAGCATTCTGGAGTGGGTAGGCCATTTATATTTCTTCTGAAGGCGATGGGAAGGAAGCCTTTGAAAATTGATAGGCAAGGGAGCAACGTGACCTGCTTTATGTTTTCTGAGAGTCATGCTGGCTGCTGGGTGGAGGGCGGTGCAGGTAAATAAGGGTGAAGCCAGGGCCCAGTGACTAGGCTGCTGCGAAACTCCAGGGAGAAGAGATGACTTCTGGAATGCAGTGTGAGGGGCTGCGAGAACCCTCCCCCCAATGCAGCAACCCTAACTGGTAAGAATTATAAAAAAAAGCAACTGGCATTACAATCTCTGGAAATTGCCCCGAAAGAATATAGCAAATGAAGAAACATTTATTCAAGAAAATCTGCTCAATCTGTGGCGATTGATCCACAACCCACCCCCTCCTCTCCACTCCCACTTGAGTGTGACAGGAGCTGGTGACTCTGAGCAGGTGCAGCTGTGGTGAATACAGAATCCTTCTCCCCCAACAGCCAGCTGAAGGCTACAACCATGGTGTCGCCCCAGAAGGGGTGGGCCACAGCATTTCCCATCCCCTCCAGACTCATGCTGCAGAGGTTCTATACCAGGCAAGAGTGGCTGAGAGATCTGGGGCTAAACCCTTCCTCCACCTAGGGGAGAAGCTCTACTCCAGGTGCTGCAAGACAAGATTACTTGGCCCCCAATTGCTCTTGCCCCAACTTCCTCATGAAGTGGAAGTTTCACAAGGCAGAAGATCAACAAGAAAATAGTAGGTTCGAACAACATTATAAACTAATGAAATTTGATGGGCATCTACAGAACATTCCACCCAACAACAGCAGAATGCTTGGGCTCAGATGGTGAATTCTACAAAACATTTAAAGAGGAATTAACATCAACTCTTTACAAAATCTTCAAAAAATAGAAAATTACTCTTCCCAACTCATTCTATGTGACTAGTATTACCTTGATACCAAAACCAGACAAAGACATTACAAGAAAAGTAAACTACAGACCAATATTTCTTGCGATATGGGTGAAAACCCTCAATAAAATAATAGCTAACAAAATCCAGCAACATATCAAAAAAATTATACACCATGACCAGGTGGGATTTATCCCAGGAATGCAAGGTTGATTCAGTATTCAAGTCAATTCATGTAATATACCATATTAACAGAATAAAGGACAAAAACTCCATATTCATCTCAATAAGTGCAGAAAATGTATTTGACAAAATCCAACACATTTTTATGATAAAAATTCTCAAAAAATTGGGAATAAAAGAAAACTTCCTCAATCTGATAAAGGACACCTATGAAAAACCCACAGCTGACATCTTAATGGTGAAAGACTGAATGCTAGGTTTTGACCTGAAAATTTCCTGTCATGTATTGAGATGGGAGAAGATGTGGTAGGATCAATTTTGAGGGAGGAAAACTAGGAATTCTATCTGGACATGTATGAGCAGTTTGGGAGGCATCCTAATGGAGATGCTGGTAACATGCAGGCGCACGTACGTCATGCAGGTGCATGTACATCATGTAGGCGCACGTACATCATGCAGACACGTGTGCATCATGCAGGTGCATGTACATCATGTAGTTGCACATACATCATGCAGGCGCACGTACATCATGCAGGCACACGTACATCATGCAGGTGCATGTACATCATGCAGGTGCATGTACATCATGCAGACACGTGTGCATCATGCAGGTGCACGTACATCATGCAGGTGAACGTACATCATGCAGGCACACCTACATCATGCAGGCGCATGTATTTTGGCTTATAAAATGCTCTCATCCTCATAATTTCATTGTACCCTCCCCACAGCCCGGGAGCCTCTATCGTTGCTCATCCTTCCATTCTATCAGTGAGAAAACCAAGGCACCTCTGTTAGGGGACTTCCTAGAAACCCCAGTTGGTAGGAGATGGATCCCAGTGCCCTCCCTGTCCCTGCTGGCTTCATGGGCGGTTGGCGAGATCTGGGTGGGACACCAGTGCAGCCATTTCCTGCCATAGTTGGGGGGTCCTCAGCAATAATCTCCCTAAACCTCAGTTTTCTCTTCTGTGCATTGGGCTAAGGTCTTGGAATTCAACATGAAACAGAGTAAGGCTAGGCCTGTGAACCAAACTGACTCCATTTTCCCCGCAGAGGACACTTTGTTACTTTTCCACTCCTCAGTCATGAGACCCCCAGGGCAAATGATTACCCCATGGGCTGCCCTGACAAAATAGACAAAATAAGGGAGAAAACAGATATTTACTGAGTTGCAAAACCCCTCCCCAAGGCTTGTTTTACCATAATAATAAAAGTTACAGATTAACCTTAAGACACCTTAAGGAATTCCCACCTGTGCAAAAAGCATCAAGGTGACTGCTACAATGACCCTCCTGGGGTGACAATGATGAACACTACTGCCATCTTGGACCTACTGAGCATGCGCCCAAGATGCAGCCCAGCCGGGAAGAACAGAATGGGCCACCTCCAGTGACACTGGCCTGTACCCCTTAACTCCTTTCCCTATAAAAGACCCTGAACAGCTCCCCTCGGGGGGCTAGCTTTACTGTTGCTACCCCCCTTCTGCATAAGTCTATCTCCTCTTTTAACAAATCGTTGCTGCTTTACTGTTGGGTACATTGTTCATTTCTATGACTTTGGAACCTGAGAGCCTAATTTAATCACTGGCAAAAATTGGAAAGCTTTGGGCACCAGAGAGGACTCTAGCTGCAAGAGGCAAGTGGCCACTGGGACTGTTTTGCCCCATGTCTCTGCTGCTGGTAGATCTCTCCTGGGGTCCCTGGCCTAAATTCTGACAAGGCAATGCTTTATTCTCTTTACTTTTCTATGATTTTCCGCGCCCTCTTCTGTTTGGCTGAATTGTATCCACGTCTGTATAGGTGCACCCTGGAGGGCTCCTGGCTATGCTTTGTTTTTCTGATTTAAATGTAGTCAATACTTTTTTTCTTTATGCTGAAAACAGTGGGGAGAACTGGTTTTATCAATTACTGTTAATGGAGTAGGTTGGCCCTGCCGACTGGGACCAGGCTAAACTGGACCCCACTGCTCCTCTTTTCTCTTTCTGTGTTTGCTTGGCTAGACATTTAGTCGAGTACCGGTAATCTGAATAAACCTTCCAATCCTTGCATCAACTTTTGGACTTTCAGGTCATTTGTTTAATGTGAGAGGGCAAGCCAAGCCTGGCCTGTCGGTAACAAACACACTTTGTAAATTCTATGGCAGCCCCATCTTTGCCAGGCCCCTATGGCTTCTCCAATGGCCTGCGGTGTAAAATGCCCAGGCCATGATAAGAATCATAAAAGAGTGGAGATAAATCTAGGGGTGTCCAGTCACTGTGCAGGTTGATTTCCATCTGATTACTCTTTTAAGTTTTCCATTCTGTGGGATGCTGTGAAGACAAGCAAGGGCTTGCCTGGGTCTTGGCTTCCAGTTACTTGCGAAATATACTCAGCTCTCAGGGATGTTGCGGCAATGGCCAATTCTGAGCTTTTGGCAGAGAGGGGCCTGAAAAGAATATAATGATGACATTTCTGTTGTGTGCAATGGGATTTACTGTTGCCCATTTTCATCATTCATTCATTCGTTCATTCATTCATTCCATCAAGATTTATTGAGCACCTGTGCTGAGCAATCATCTTTGGAGGTAGTAAGTACAGGGGTCAGGTCATTATGCCCATTTCACAGATGAGGCTGCTGAGGCTCAGTGAGGCAGGTGATACCTACATCTCCCTCTAGAGGAGGCTGTGAGATCCTGAGTGCAGGGGCAAAGCCTTCCACCCCCATAGTTTCATAGGGCACATGGCAGGTTCTCAGTAAGGGGTGAGTGGGGGCTTGAGGCTCAAGGCCCAGGGCTTCTCTGTACATCGCACAGCTGGGGGGCCTAGGGAAGTCATTCTGAGAAGGCTCTGGGGCTACAGAGGTGGAGAGGCTGGCTTTATCCACATTGCTGGTCAGAATCAAAGGGCCCTGACCCCTTTAGGATTCTAGGAGCCATTGGTGGCAAACACATGTCCCCAGAGAGGTCCCCTGATCTCTATAGGAGCCTCTGGACTGAGGGCTTCTAAGGCCACGTCAGCAGGACAGAAGCCTTCTAAGGTTTGCTGGTGGACACCTGTCTTTCTTGTTTGGGAACACTTAGAGGCAAAGGAAGGGAGTGGTGAAGAGGAAGGGCAGAAGTGAGGGAGGGAAAGACAGAGAGAATTCAAAGGCTGATTCTACAATTTACTAGCTATATGACCTTGGGCAAAATTCTTATTTAAATAACCTAACTTTAGTATTGTTTGCGTTTCCAGAGCCCTTATCATGTGCCATGCCCTGGAGATGTTAGAGAGGGTGAAGTCACAGTCCCTGTCCCTAGGAACCTGTGTCTTATCCAGTGGCAAAGTTAGATATACAGATGGCACATCTCAGTGCAGTGGTGTGTGTCCAGCTCAGTGTTTCCTGCTGGAAGCTTCTGGAGGGCAGGTCTTTAGCTTCACAAGCTCTGCATTGTCAACGGTGCTTGGTGCCAGGCCTGACGCCTTTCTGCGAATCATTGTAATATGATTGAATTGAATTTGTCTTGTGGCTGGAAGGTGCAGATGTTTCAGCTAGAAAATTCAGACTGAGCAGATGCAGAAAGAGCCCCCTTCCTCCTCTCCCATGTCCCTGGGAGATGGCAGGCAGGCCTATCCTTGCCAACACCTTGTGATGACTAAGGCCCCAGTGGCATGTGGAGTCCAGGGGCCTGCCTCAGTCTCCCCAGTGAGGCCTTTTCCCTGGCTGAGGCTTGGTGGCCATGAGAAAGCAGGAGACAATGTTAAATGGACATGGCCTTCCCACTGAACATGACACTTTCCAACTGCCTGGGCTGGACAGAGGCAGTGTGTCCACGGTTCCATGCTGGTGGCTTTGGGGATGTGAACTGCATCCTGACCAGGGGAACAGTACTGGGATTCTGCTGTGTTCTGGGGCTGCTTTCTCAGGGTCCCACCTGGCCACTTTGTGCCCCTTCCCCAGGCCTGTCTTCCCCAGATGTGGTAGGCTGGGGAGTCCCTGCAGTGTTACACTTGGCCCCTTTCCTGGAAGCCCTGTGGCCGTGGGAACAGGGAGGCTAGGTGTTCCAGCAGGAGACCATGAGCCCCCGTGTCAGGAGGCCTCTGTTCACATGGCGGCTCCAAGACCTACCAGCTGGTGACGATAGCCATGGAACCACTCAGAATCTCTGCCTGCCATCCCTCCCTACCCTGGCTTCTCGCAGGATTATTGAAACAATCCTGTAAAAGTGCTCTGCAAACTCCTGTGCTGTGCAAATGCAAACAGGTTATTATCCAGGGCTCTTTGTTTCTTTACTCTGAGCCACACTCAAAGAGGAGTGGCAGGAAGAGTTCGATCCGATAAAGCACTAATGACCTTGAAAATCACCATCATTCTCATGCACGTGGTCCCGCTTCGGCTGCTCCCCACCTCATGTGCTGTAGCTTCCCAGCACCACGCGGCTGTTCGCGGGGTGCAGCGCTCACTCCTGGCCTCCCTGCCTGTGCTTAACCCATAGTCTGGGATGCCTTTGGTCCTTCCCCACAGCTTTTGAATTCCTGCTCATCCTTCAGGGCCCAGAGAAAATGCCACTCAATGCCACAAAACGTCTGACACCCCTTCCTTCCTAGAGAAATGAATTCCTTCTTCTCTGACACCTCTTTCCTTAGCATAAAACTCTCTGGGACCCCTTTGTTCTCAGAATAAAGCTCTTCCGTCTCCTCTTCCAGGCTTCAAGGCCCTCCGTGATGGGACGCCTGCCTGTCCCACCTCCTGCCACCGCCTGCTCACCCTCTATTCTCCTCTCCTGGGTCTGTGCTTTTGCATATGCTGTCCCTCTGTCCTCCCTGATGGTCCCTTCCTCTTTCTTAGTCCTCTGTACTCTTAGGTCTCCACTTAGCTGCGGCCTTCTCCAGGAAGCCCCTCCATCTGCACCATCTGGAGCTTATCCCGGTCCCAGCACCCACCTGCTCTAGTGAAGTGGGAGGTTGACGTGTCTGTCTCTCCCACTCCTGGAAAGAAAGAACCACAGCTCATTAACTGCTGTAGCTTCGCATCCAGCACGGAGCTTGGCCCCAGGACATGTCTCTGAATGAATGAGAGAGCCTCCTCCTCAGATCAGGTTGACCTCGGTGAGCCCTGCAGCAGATGCTGTGGGCTGCCAGCACCAAATCCAGTCTCTCTGTTCTGGTATTTGCTCTTCAGGAGCGTAAATCAGAGTCCAGTCCTGACTGGACTGAGCAGGGTTTGTCAGGCTAATTTTCCTTGCCAGTGACTGATGTAGGGATCAATGCATGACCTGATTCTCCCAGTGGGAAGCGGGGTGGGGTGGGGTGGACAGGGAATGGAGCATATTGGAAAGGGTCCTTTCTCTTAATAAAGGAGACCCAGGAAGGGACAGAATTTCTGCTTCTTCTGTTACTGTTACATCTTCATGGGAGGGCTGAGACTGTGGCAGCCAAGGGGGGCCAGCCAAGGACACAGTGACACGCTGGGCAAGACCATGAAGAAGTCCATTCCTTGAGGCACCACCGAGCAGGCAAATTCACTAACCCAGGAGCCACCTGCAGGGACTTCTGTCTGGAAGAGAAAATCCATGCTCTCTACTGTTGAAGCCATTAGAGTGGGGGTTTCTATGCCTTGCAGTTGGAAGCATCTTAACTGTCAAAAGCATTTCCTGAAATGTGTTCCATGGACTATCATCCCATAGGATTTTCTCTGTATTATCCGGGGCTCTCTCTGCTCCTAGGCACAAAACCCAACCCCAAGTCTGGGGGAGAGATGGCTTCAGGCATGGCTGGATCCAAAGACCCTGACTGTGTTGCCATGGTACACCTCTCTTTTGGCTTCAAGGCCCATGACCTTTCATTTCAGTGACCCTTAGAAAAAGAGGGCTTTTTCACAAATAGAGCTAGCAGAGCATTTTCAAGGAGGACTCTTTTGGATCAGGCCTGAATAACCTGTTCACTTTTGTGATGAGGGTGATGGGGGAGGGACAGATTCAGCCTCTCCGCTGAAAGAAGATGGGAGGGGTGCTGGGCAAACAAACACCACAGATGCCCACTGCACCTGCTACAAAAGGGCTTTGTGGTCCTTAGTTTGCAAAATGCTAAATGCTAGCTCTCCGTCTCAGAAACTCACAAGGCACCTTAGCATATTAAAGGCTCTGTGAAGTCTTACAGAAGGGGATCAGAACTTAAAATGACTTTATTTAATCTAGCATTTAATAAATACTTTCATTTTGTTTTGTTTTGAAGCCCATTGATTAATGTCCTGTGAATCCTGATCTTTGGAAAATGGCTGGGAAGTGCTGTGCTACATGATGCCGTTCCCAGCTCAGGTTCTCTCACATTTGTGGGTCCATTAGGTTGTGGAGCATGAAGAAAAAGTAATAAGTCCTGGGCTGGAGGGGGACACTCTGTAGATATGACCAGTCAGCTCACAGGACGCTTTGCAGGAATAGTTGTGACATCGTTTAGGAGCAGTGGCTGTCTCCCAGGGATGCCACCACCAACCAATGTGGGTGGCTAGGATAGAAAAAAACCCCATGATAGCTCAGAGATGTTCCATGAAATGGTAAGTATATGGAACTTATATAGAAGTTAAGCCTAGTCTTCTCGGAGTGGCTGGGGTCTGTACATGCTCACAAAGCTCAAGGCGAACTGTACGTTAAGTATATGTTTCAGATTTGTTTTATGCAAATGGAAAAAGTATCATGTTGGTTGAAACTTCATAATGCTGGGAGCTCAAGCTCCAGATCTGCATTTTGAGATAATACGGGGCAATTACCAGGGCAGGCCATCTGCTGGAACAGCTTCAGACGGAGCCCCGGCAGCCGTAATTGCGGACTCTGATGGAACAGAGATCTTCCAAGAATGTTCCTGACCACTGTGATTGCATCAGCCTCTCTCAGGGATCCTGGACTGGGGCTTCCTGTTGTGGGGCAGCTGCTTCCCATGGAGAGCAGGCTGGGGTTTCCAGAGCTTTGCCTACGGGCTCTAGCTTGGGGTGTCTCTGTTCCACTTGAGGCTGCCAACCCAGTCCATGTTTGCCCCAGAGGAAGGGAAAGTGGAGCTCCTAGGACTGTTTGTACCACCAAAGCCAGAAGAGTGGAGAGACAATGCCAGGAGCAGCCTGCGGGGCCGTCAGGGACTCAGTTTCCCCGGACAGGGGAAGGCCCCTTTGCCCGTCCTCGGGAAGAACTTCTTTCCCAGGACTTCTACGATCCTGAACCCTCCTTCTCAGGGAAAGGGGACTTCTTAAGACATGCTGAAAGACACAAATCTTTCCTTTCTCATCTCAGAAAAGCTGACTAAGGAATAAGCTGCAAACACTATTGGGAAACCGCCTTCTTCCAACTTTGAAGCATTGTGACGGCCAAACGATCACGCTGTCAGCTGGACTCCATGGTCCTAACGATACACGAAGACTGATCCAACCTCTCTTTCCATGTTCCGCATAAACTCAGTGCCCCTTCAAGGTTTCTGAGAGTGCCAGGGGCTAGGTGCCCACAATGCCCTCAGGCTCAGAGCTGCTGCTCGTACTGACTCAACCCGGTTCAGCAATGATCTCTGTTCTGCACACACACCCGGGCTTGCTGTGGACCTTAGCTGCTTTCCTTGGTTTACACACATGTGCATGCACGCACACACACATGCATGCATGCACACACACACACGTGCATGCATGCACACACACACACTCGTGTATACACGCAGCCCACAGCCTTTGAGTGTGTGTCAGATTTTATTGAATAGCATTTGCTTATATAGTGAAGAGCTTAAAATTAGATGTTAGTTATTCTTATTTATAAGTGCCTTCCTCTTTCTCCCTCATTCTTCTCAGGGGCAAAAGCCCCAGCCTGTTTCTTTAGGCAGAGTCATTCCATAAGCCCTTTGTTCTGCCTTTTCTTTTCAGATCCCATCTGAGACTGATCTGTCACATTCAAGTGCTTCTTCCACATACCAAAGCCATTTCCACCCAGGAAAGACAGTGAGTTTAAGTGATTTCCCCAAAGTCACATGGCTAGGGAATGCTGTTGGGGTGCTAAAACCCAGGCTTCCTGCTTCATGGTTGAGAGCAGGGGAGAGAGGAGAGTGGGGGGGGGGTCCTTGCTGCTGGGAAGGGAACTCACTCGGTGGAGGGAAGGAGTGGCCACTGGTAATGATTCCCTTCCTCCTCATGGCAGCAGCCTCCAGAGCGGCCCCACTGATCCTGCCTACTGGTACGCAGGCCCTGTGCAATCCCTTCCCCTTGACTGTGGGCTGGATTAAGTGACTCTCTTCTAACAACTGGAATATGGCAGAAATAGTGGATGTCATCTTCAAGATTAAATTATAATTTGGGTATGTGCTCTCTTGCTTTTGTGGATCACTTGCTGAGGGGGAAACCAGCTGCCGTATTGTGAAGCAGCTCTGTGGAGAGGCCCAAATGCTGAGAAACTGAGCGAGACCTTGGCCCACAGGTAGCGAGGAGCAGAGGCCCATGTGAGTGAGTTTGGAAGTGGATCTCCCCCCAGTTGAGCCCTCAGATGAGACAGCAGCCACGGCCATACTCAGAATTCTGACCCACAGAAACAGAGAGAGAAGTGTTTATTGTCTTAAGCTGCTCCATTTTGGAAAATTACAGGTTAATGATTCATAAACAAATGCAAAGATCAGAATATTAGTGAATTGGATCTAAAAATGTATAACAAGGAAAATAAACCATGATTGAACTAGAAGTATTTCAGATATGCAAGGCAGAATTGACATTAGGAAATACACTGGAAATGAAGCGATATCTCATTGTTGTTTTGATTTGCATTTCCCTGATGATTCATGATGTTGAACATTTTTTTTTCATATGCCTGTTGGCCATTTGTATGTCTTTTTCTGAGAAATGTCTATTAAGATCCTTTGCCCATTTCTCAGTTGGGTAGTTTGTTTTTTTGCTGTTAAGTTCTTTATATATTCTTGATATTAACCCCTTGTCCGATATATAGTTTGCAAATATTTTCTCCCATTCTTAGGTTGTCTCTTCGCTCTGTTAACAGTTTTCTTTAATGTGCAAAAGCTTTTTAGTTTGATGTAATCAGCAATGACATACCACCTCACTCTAGTTAGAATGGCTATTATCAAAAAGACAAAAGAAAACAAATGTTGGCAAAGACATGGAGAAAAGGGAACACATGCACACTGTTGGTGGGAGTGTAAACTAGTACAGCCATTATGGAAAACAGTATGGAGTTTCCTCAAAACATTAAAAATACGAAGATGGCTATCCATGAACCAGAAAGCAGGCCCTCACCAGAACCCAACCATACTGGCACCCTGATCTCAAACTTCCAGCCTCCAGAATTGTGAGAAATAAATTTCTGTTGGTTTATAAGCCAAAAAAAAAAAACAAAAAAAAAAAAACATTAAAAATACAACTACCATATGATTCAGCAATCCCAGTACTGGGCATATACCCAAAGGAAATGAGATCAATATGTGGAAGAGATGTCTGCACTGCTATGTTTATTGTAGCACTATTTATAATGCCAAGATATGGAATCAATCTAAGCCTCCAACAGTGAATGGGTGGATAAAAAAATGTGGTATGTACATACAATGGAATACTCTTCAGCCATAAAAAAGAATAAAATCCTGTCAGGTGCATCGACAAGAATGGACCTGGAGAACATTATGTTAAGTGAAGTAAGCCAGGCACAGAAAGGAAAATTCCACATGATCTCACTCATATGTGGAATTAAAAAAAAAATCCAAAGTTGATATTATAGATACAGAGTAGAGCAGTGGTTTCCAGAGACTGAGGAGGGGAGGAGAGAAAGGAGGACAGGAAAAGGTTGGCCAAGGAGTACGAAATGACACTTAGATAGGAGGGGAAGTCCTGGTGTTCTATTGCACAGTAGGGTGACTATGGCTAACAGTTAAGTCTTGTATATCACATAATAGCTAGAGGAGAGGTTTTGAATGTTTTCGCCACAAAGAAATGATAAATGGGTGAGGTGATGAATACATTAAGTACCCTAACCTGATCATTATAGAACATGCATGTATCAAAACATCAGATTGTTCCCCATAAATATGTACAATTCCAATGTGACAATTAAAATTTTTTAAAAAGAAAATACATTGGGAAAATACACCATATTAACAGCTTAAAGGAGACAAACCATGTAGTGATCTCAATATGTGCAGAAAAACATTTGATTAAATTCAGTTCATGGTAGAAATCCTTAGCAGCTATGAAGGAAATTTCCTCAAGGTGATCAAGAGTATCTGTGAAAACCCTGTGACAAATATCCCACCCAATGGTGAAATGTTAAAGTCTTTCCCTTGAAAATCAAGAATGAGACAAAAATTTCTTCTATCATTGCTCCTATTTAACATTTTATTGGAGGTCCTAGTCAATGAAGAAAGTAAGAAAAAGAAAAAAAGGATGTAAATATTGGAAAGGAGGAAACAGAAATGTCATTATTCACAGATAATATTCTTGTCTATATGGAAAACCTAAAAGAATATATGCACAAATTTATTAGAATTAGTAAGGAAGTTTGACAAATTTGCTAAATTTTGTAACATCCAACTAAATTGTATTTCCCCCAAATTCATATTTTGAAGCCCTAACCCTCAGTGTGACATTTGGAGATAGGGTCTTTAATGAGGTTATTAAGATTGAATGTGGCATAAGGCTGAGGCCCTAATGCGATAGGATTGATGTCCTTATAAGAAGAGGGAAAGACACCAGAGATCTCTCTTTTCCCACATGCACAAAGAGGAAAGTCCATGTGAGGACACAGTGAGAAGGAAGCTGCCAACAATCCAAGGAAAGAGGCCTCACCAGAAACCAGTCCTGAAGGCACCTTGAACTTGAACTTCTAGTCTCCAGAACTCTGAGAAAATGAGATTCTGTTGTTTAAGCCACCTAGTCTGTGGCATTCTGTTATTGGCAGCCCAAGAATAGCAAAGAGCTTCCTGAAGAAGAAACAGCAATCAGATGATTTGCCCTGGCAGGTAGTAAGAATATAAAAAGATTGTAATTAAGACAGTGTGGTGTATGTACAAGGACAGACAAATAGACCAAAGGAACAGAAAAGGTATCCAGAAACAGACTAACACATTGTGCAGGCAGAGCGAGAGAAAGAAAGGCTGCAGTGGTCAACAAATGGGGCTAGAACAACGGGTAATTTAAACCGGAAAAAAAGAGATGAGTTCCAATACCACACCATGAAAAAATAATTCCCGATGAGTCAAGGACTTGAATATAAA
The DNA here is from genome assembly GCF_000696425.1 of Galeopterus variegatus. Taxonomy (NCBI): domain Eukaryota; kingdom Metazoa; phylum Chordata; class Mammalia; order Dermoptera; family Cynocephalidae; genus Galeopterus; species Galeopterus variegatus. Next base: position 580,034 of record NW_007726720.1, read on the forward strand.
GGACGGGGATTCTAGGGTTTTGGAATAAAATTTAAGATAAAATTTTCGTAAAATCAAAGTGATCAATCTTTTCTTCTATGGCTTGTGATTTTGGGGGTCATCGTTAAGAAATATGTCCCTACCCAAAGGCCATAAAGATATAGAAATTCTGATTATCAAAAGATTTCATAAAAAGTGAAAAGATAAGCCCCAAACTATAAAAAATTTCTGAAAAACATAACTGACAAAAATTTAACATCTAGAACATCACTGTTCAATAGAAATGTAATGGAAAGTATATTTGTTGTTTTATAATTTTTAGTAGCCACAATAAAAAAGGGGAAAAAACAGGCATAATTAATTTTAATATTAATTAATGCTAAAGCATAATTAAGTAATAAAGTATTTAACGGAAAGTATTTTACACTGCTTCAGTTTTTACATTAATTAAAATTAAAATTAAATGCAGTCATCCATTCAATTCCTCAGTAGCTCTGTCCACATTTCCCATAGGGTGGTGGTCAAGCCTTCGCTCCTAGGTGTCTGCATGTCCAACTTCTGGAACGAAGATGACTTTTTTTGTTATTATTTATTATTAGCATATTCATTCTTACAAATAGTGATACTTCTTTATGACCTTTATCTGACCAATCACTTCCCAAACCTCCTTCCTCCCTCCCCCCATCTCTAGCATCCCTAGGTCTGTTCTCTCCTTCTGAAAGTTCAACGTATTGCTGTCTTTCCTTCCTTTCCTTCTTCCCCTTCCTCCTGCCATTCCTTCCTTCCTAGCAACAAGTTATGAATGAGAACATACGGTATTTCTCTTTCTTTGTCTGGCTTATGGGTGTATACCCAAAGGAATGGAAATCATCACGTCGAAGGGATACCTGCACTCCCATGTTCACTGTAGCTCTACTTACAATAGCCAAGACATGGAACCAACCTAAGTGTCTATCAGCGGACAACTGGATAAGGAAAATGTGGTATATTTACACAATGTAATACTACTCAGCCATAAAAAAGAATGAAATACTGCCATTTGCAGCCACATGGATGAGCCTAGAGAATATTACGTTAAGTGAAACAAGATGACATTTTTAATGATTCAGACACATACCCTTTCTCAGTTTCTGTGCTTAGGCAACAAGAACAGGATTATTTTATTCTGGAAGTTCGGAATTTTATTTTTAAAGGGATATGACAACTTTAATAAAACTTTGAACATGGAAAAAATCACCCATAGTCCTATGTTGGACATTTCCATGTAACCCTTGTGTACATCCCTAGGTCTGTTCTCTCCTTCTGAAAGTTCAACGTATTGCTGTCTTTCCTTCCTTTCCTTCTTTCCCTTCCTCCTGCCATTCCTTCCTTCCTAGCAACAAGTTATGAATGAGAACATGCGGTATTTCTCTTTCTTTGTCTGGCTTATGGGTGTATACCCAAAGGAATGGAAATCATCACGTCGAAGGGATACCTGCACTCCCATGGTCACTGTAGCTCTACTTACAATAGCCAAGACATGGAACCAACCTAAGTGTCTATCAGCGGACAACTGGATAAGGAAAATGTGGTATATTTACACAATGTAATACTACTCAGCCATAAAAAAGAATGAAATACTGCCATTTGCAGTCACATGGATGAGTCTGGAGAATATTACGTTAAGTGAAACAAGATGACATTTTTAATGATTCAGACACATACCCTTTCTCAGTTTCTGTGTGTAGACAACAAGAACAGGATTATTTTATTCTGGAAGTTCGGAATTTTATTTTTAAAGGGATATGACAACTTTAATAAAATTTTGAACATGGAAAAAATCACCCATAGTCCTATGTTGGACATTTCCATGTAACCCTTGTGTACACCCTGCATGCCACATGCACACACACCTATGCTCACACACATACACAGTGGCACATCAGACTAGGTTAAGTTCAGCCCCACTTGCCCTCCCAGAGCCCTGTACTCTTACTTCAGTGTTAGTGTATCCCCAAAACCAGGTACACAGAAGGTGCTCAATAAGTGCTAAGTAAGTAGGCTCTGTTG
>NW_007726720.1:582786-583163 GCF_000696425.1 Galeopterus variegatus
CTTTTTTGATCATCTAATTATTTACGTGTAGCTTTTTTATTGGAAAAAATAAACTAACAACATTGCAGAACATTTCGAAATAAAGAAAAAAATTGTTTATAACATTACCACCCCATCAGAGCTACTATCATTTCTTAACAGCCCCTTTCAGTATTTTTCCATCAGCATACATATTTCACAAAGTTCTAGACATAAGCAGAGATGATTTTATATTCTGCTTTTTCACTTAACATAATAGCATAAGCATTTTTCCGTGTTGTCTCATGTCTTCTTAAAAATAATATTGACAGCTGCATAATATTTCATTGAGTCAACATACCCTGTAACTTGATTAACCTCTCATTTTTGGTTGCTAAAATGCTTTCAGCTTTTTTTTT
>NW_007726720.1:585328-585759 GCF_000696425.1 Galeopterus variegatus
CTCTAATTAATCCTACTCACAGCTAATCTTTCCTAAGCAAGTCTCATTGCATTAATTCCTTCACTTTCCTCCTCCTAACTAGCTCCAATTTCTCCTTTTCCCAGATTTTCCTTTGGAAAACATCCTGTCCACAGTATTTAGACATGGAGTCTGAATAAGTTTGACTTCCTGCCCAGAATATAGAAGTAGGCTCTGATTTGCAGAAGCTACCCATTGACCCTCATACTTTTGTTCCCAGTGATGGGCTTGAGAATGATACGTAACATGGTAGAAGATAGGAGGTATCAGAAATTGTTTGTTAGGGCTTCTGAGAAAAATGTTTCTTCTCCCTTTAAAGGAGGTGAAAGAATAATAATTTTCCTTCTTGTGCATGTTACAGCACGATGTGTGAGGTTCGAAACCACTACAGCCATTTTTGCTCTCAGGGTAAT
>NW_007726720.1:591359-591571 GCF_000696425.1 Galeopterus variegatus
TGTAATTTTCTCCTACCTAATTTTCTTTACTCTAATTAATCCTACTCACAGCTAATCTTTCTTAAGCAAGTCTCATTGCATTAATTCCTTCACTTTCCTCCTCCTAACTAGCACCAATTTCCCCTTTTCCCAGATTTTCCTTTGGAAAACCTCCTGTCCACAGTATTTAGACATGGAGTCTGAATAAGTTTGACTTCCTGCCCAGAATATAG
>NW_007726721.1:0-5541 GCF_000696425.1 Galeopterus variegatus
TGTGTAACTCAAAAGATCGACAACACCATGTCATGATGGCACATAGATACCCAGCGAGACAGACGCCTCACAGGCGCTGGCATCATTAATAATGGTGACAAGATACATTTTCTCTGAAGGACAACAGAAGAAGAGGAATATATTGTGATGATTATAAAAGCAGTTACTACATTCTCTGACTCGGCAGAAATTTGTCCTACTTTCAAAACCTACAATTTCCAATCTGAAATCCATTATACTTGGTAAATGGTGATTTTCACGATGTGGAAATTGGCTTTATTTTCCTTTCTTGCCATCAAGTTGCATCTGCTGTGAAAGACAGGGGGTGGACATTTGCTGTTTCGGCTCCTTGCATTCATTCCATTTTCCTCGGTTACTGAGTGTTACTTCTCTTTGTGGAGTTACCTCTGGACACTCTCTGAGGAACAAGCAGATGACCCAAGCTAAGCTAGTCAAATACTCATCCCGGGAATTTGAATATCAAGCAGAAGTACAAAAGGATTAAAAAAAAATTGTTTCTTCATTTTGGCAGCTTCATCTTGACAAAATCTTCAGGTAGTTTCTGAAACTTCACATCAGAAATGTTCCTGTCAGTTCTTATAGCCCCCTAATATTCTCCTAAAGTTCACAAGAAGCAGTTCCTGTTGCTTGCACTAAAGAATGTTGAGGCGGAGCAGGCTAACTCTCCACCAATGACCTGCACTCCCCTTCCAGAGCACAAAATGGTTTCTGGAGACACCGCCAGCCACGACTCTGTTTCCAAGTGTTCTGCCACCTTTTGAGTCCATACAACTCGTTCTCATTTACAGAATATGAAGGGCGGTGATTCGTGTCATTTCTAAAACCAAGTGTTTAAGTAGTAGATGTGCCTGCACCATCTTTCTTCCTGCATGGGTAAACTAGTGACACCCATGGCCACTTTGGATGCCACATGTTGAAAACAAGAGAGCCTACTTCAGCTTGGACCAAAGTGCTGTCGCCTTACCACCAACCCACCTGTGACTCCTACCTCCACCTCTTCTTGGACTATACAAGAAACTTTCATTTGTTAAGCCATGGAGATTTCAAATTTTATCTATTATAGCAGCTGGCAGTACTTTAACTAATACAAGCCCCAGCCAATACAAATGAAAATTCGAAAGCATTCTGTTAGCATTTTGAAGACTCTGGAACAACTGGAGAGAGCCTATTTGGCAGGAGCAAGAGTCACCCGACACGTCTCCCAATGATCCAGCTGTCCAGATGCCAGACACTGACCCTCTCACCCTCCTCGTCTCCTCTACCCCCATTCTCTCCTTGCCAGCAGAAAATGACATTTTCTTTCTCCTTACAAGAAGAGAAAATGCTGTGCGATATGTATGCTGTTCAAGATGAATTAAGTTCTAAAGTCAGTGTTGCCTTACTAATGACATCATGGAGAAGTGAAAACACTTCTTTCTGCCTTCTGACTACTCTCAGAGCCTTCAAAGGGACTCTGAGCCAGAAAGACGCAGGTTGAATGGATGTAAACAAAGAAGTAATATGTCCTCGGAGACAACTTGGAAAGAGACTGGAGAGCTATGGTTTTTATTAGTGTATATAATGACGCTTTCACAAGACTAAGAAGTTTGAGATATATTCTTCAAAAGTTCCAAATTTTCACAGCTAACTACATCAACTATATATTTTTTTTTCCTTTTTGTCTTTTTTCGTGATCGGCAATGGGATCGCAACCCTTGGTGTCACGCCCACACTGCGCTCAACCAGTGAGCAGACCAGTCTCTATATGGGATCCGAACCCTTGGCGGGAGTGCCACCACACTCCCAAGCTCCGCACTCTACCGAGCGCGCCACCGGGCCAGCCCTACATCAACTATATTAAGGGAAATGTTTGTCCTCGTTTTTTTTTGTTTGTTTGTTTTTTTGCCTGTATTTCTTTCAATAAATTATCCTGTAGTATTCTGTAGCCTCAAGAGGGTTAGTGTGTGTGTGTGTGTGTGTGTGTCTGTGTGTGTACAGGATCAAAATTCATAAGAAACGCTCATCTAAAGATCTTCTGAGTGTTGCCTGGGGCACTTTATCAGTAACCTTCCCTCAACCTGGCCTTCAGGCCCTGGGCCCCATGCTCTTCCATTCTTTGGACGACATCTATTTAAGGGAAGGGTGCAGGATCTGGGATAGCAGGCTCCAGTGGAAAGAACACAATCTCATTCAAACCACAGTTTTGCAATTAAGCATAGAGAAATCTATAACCTTCCAATGACTACTTCCCTAGCTAGAAAATCGTGCTATAATACTTTCCCTGCCTCTCCTAACACAGATTAGAAGTGAAAACTCATACCACTCTGGAAGGCAGGGTTGTACAGGGCTTGGACTCAGACAGCTCTCAATCTCCTCATTTTGTGTGGCCGTGTGATCATTGCCCTAAAGCTGTGTCCTCTTACCAACTTTTAGCTGGGTTATCTTTCCTCCAGAGTGGCCTGAAAGTACACTCATGTAAACCCAAGTTAATCAAGTCAAGTGCTGGAATAACCACTTTTATAATCATAATTGTTCTCTCTCAAGTGTCACTTACCTTTACAAAGTTCTTTGCAAATATTTTTCTCTTTAGAGTATGGTAGTCTCTGGTGGACTTTTTACATATACATTGATTTTTCCTACTTTTTCCGCAATGTAGACCTGAACTATTTACAGTAGTTTCTATATTCCAATACCTGGGAAGTTGCAAGTTTCTGAGTTTCTTTGTTGCATTGATTTTTCCTACTTTTTCCGCAATGTAGACCTGAAATATTTACAGTAGTTTCTATATTCCAATACCTGGGAAGTTGCAAGTTTCTGAGTTTCTTTGTTATTTTATAACTTCCATTTCTATCAGCGTGGAAAATGATATTTGCAAAATTCTATCTAAGGAAGTTGGTATTTAGAGTTATTTAAGACACTCTGGGAAAAGATTATTAACAACGTGCCAAAGTAAAGTGACTTACCTTAAATATGTGTGATTATCTGTTTGATTTTGTATAGATTTTAAGATACCAGGTTCTAAGAGAGCTTAAGAAACATTATCTGGTGATAACTTTGATGATTTTGAAACAAATTACACATTCTAAGAACAAAATATAAATTCTTGTCCCCTGGATACCATAATGCCTCCTTTTAAGCCACCTTGTCAAGATCCGTTTATAACCTTCTTACAAAGTTCATAACTCTTTCTCCTTACTTAGAGATTTCCTACCCATTAGAGACAATAAATTAAAGCACACCAAGATAACCATTTGAAGAACATACTTTTATTATGAAAGCTTCTGGGATAATACCCAGTATCCTTGTTCCCAATTTTTATAAAGAGTTCTTTTCTTTCTCTAAAACCTCAAAGCCCCAATTCACCAAATTGATAAGTGCCCTACACACTTTTCATTCTCTAACACAAATCGCCTTTGAAGTGATAAGGTTAAAATCACATATATGTTTTCTCCTTCAGTTTCAAAAGTTAAAGTTCCATGTGAAGTTTAATATTATATAAGGTTTTAACATGAATCATTGTCAACCTGAGAGATCAAGACCTTGAAAGGGCCAAGGCTTAACCCTAAAGAATTTACTTTGGATTTAAGTTACAGACCTCAGAAGGAGAGACTGCTGCAACATATATGCACACCGTCTGACCATTTGTGTCTTTCCTCTATCAATAGTATGTGGAGAAGTGCCTAGAGGGAGGGAGGGTGTGAAGGGAAAGGAAGGGGGAAGGAAGGGGAAATGGAAGGAAGGGAGAGAAGGAAGAGGGAGACAAGAGGGAGGGAGGGAAGAGGATGAAGATCACCGTCTACTTGGTCAGAAAAATGACTTGTTTCATCTTTCAGTAGGTGACAGACAAGCTCTTTGCCACTTCCCATGGTTTGTCAGTGCTGCTCAAGGCGTTGGGGCCCAGGGGGTGATATTACTACAGGGCTATGTCCCAGCAGCACAGCACTTGCTTCCAAATCTCCACACTTTGGAGAAAAAAAGTTGAAAATTTTTTGTTCTACAGAAAAAAATATTGTGCAAATTCACAATGCTATTCTTCTCCCCATATACAAGGAATTTGATTCTCCCAGCCTAGATGGGAGATTTTAACTCCTCCAGTTCAACAATATAAAAGGCAAGGCACTAGCCATTTTATATTCTGGAGTTGTACAGTCAATATTCTGCTGGGGTTTTTTTGTTGTTGTTATTGTTTTTGTCTATATACATTATCTAGCTTTAAAATACACTCACTGAGTAGAATTCAGTTAAGCAAAATCTTCATTTGTTTGTGTTGTGATCATAATGTAATAAGCTCAATTTCCACAAAGCAAGCAAGAAAATGAATCTTAGGACTTAGTCAGTCTAGTACGTGTAGATATCACACAGTAGTAGATATCACACACGTGGTTAGGTAGAGCTTCTAGCTTTTGAGCTTGCGACATAACCTTTGTAATTCTGCCTGGAATGCCTTTGTTTTGGGACATAAACATCTACATTTCTTCACGGGAAAGACTATTTGCCCTGCCACTGAGTTCCATTGCTTCACATCCCAGAAGAAGGGGGAATGAAGACCCTGCAAACCTGCTCATAGTGGATATCAGTGTGTATAGGAACGGATTTGTTGAGAGGTCACTGACTTTTCTTTTTTTTTTTTTTTTTGTCTTTTGTCTCTTTCCGTGTCCGGCAATGGATCGCAACCCTCAGTGCCACCCCCGTACCGGACCAGGGACCGGCAACGGGATCGCAACCCTTGGCGTTGCTCCCGCGCCTCGCTCAGCCAGTGAGCGGGAACCGGTCCGCATGTGGGATCCGAACCCTCGGGCAGGAGCGCCGCCGCGCTTCCCAAGCGGCGCACTATCCAGTGCGCCACCGGGCCGGCCCAGGTCACTGACTTTTCTATTCTGACTTGTCAACCTGACTAAAAAAGAATTCCTCTCCTTCAGATCCATTCCTCGTGTTGCCTAGACTTTGAAAAGTCAGAGATATTAGTATGGTTGGCTCTATTTTTCTGGCAAAGTAGACTCTCTGAGCTCAACTCAGGAAGAAACCTATTTTTTTTTTTTTTCTTGCTTTCTGGCAGTCTGTAAATAGGTTAAATCAACTCATATATTTTTGAAAAGTCAGTGTTCAAGTGATATTCTGAGACTCTAATTTTCAGAGCTGGAGTGAAATATATACTGATTTCTTAATTCAAAAAAGAGGTAATTTTTTTCCATTTTAAGAAAATACTTTTAAAATACAGTTCAAGCATAATTTCAGCTATGCTATTTTAGTTTTCAGCTACATCACTTTAATCACATATATATTTTCTATATTCCAATACTAGGGATTTGCAAATTTCTGAGCTTGTTATTTTATAACTTCCATTTCCATCAGTGTGGAAAACGGTATTTGCAAAATTCTGTCTAATGAGGTTGGTATTTAGAGTACTGAAATAGAAAACGAATTTTCAATGGGAATAAAAAAACTACAGGAATCTAACTGAAGATATGCATAGATTCTATAAACATAAATAATTGCAAATGATACAAAGACAAATATTCTTTTAATCACTAAAAAAAGGTG
>NW_007726721.1:6568-8856 GCF_000696425.1 Galeopterus variegatus
GATCAGTAGCCCAAATTTCATGACTTGACTCATAATTCTTTCCTCACCCTCAACACCCAGCGGCATTTCACTGGGCTTCTCCTTTGAATTCCTTTTTGGAAAAAAAAAAATTACACACACACACACACACACACACACACACATGTATGTATGTATATACCATGCTGTGCAACATATCTCAAAAAACCTATTCCTTCTTTCTAACTGAAACTTGTTACCCTTTGACCAACATTTCCCCGTTCCCCCCACCCACAGACTCTGGTAACCACCTTTCTTCTCTCTGCTTCTATGAGTTCGATTGTTTTAGATTCCACATGTAAGTGAGAACATGTGGTATTTGTCCTTCTGTGCCTGGCTCATTTCACTCAGCATAATGTCCTCCAGGTTCATCCATGTTGTCACAAATGACAGAATTTCCTTCTTTTTTAAGGCTAAGTAGTATCCCACTGTGTATACGTACCATGTCTTCTTTACCCATTCATCCACTCATGGACACTTAAGATGGATTCCATAACTTAGCTATCTTTAGCAATGCTGCAATGAACATGGGAGTGCAGGTATTTCTTGGACATACAATTTCAATTCCTTTGGCTATATACCCAGAACTGAGGTTGCTGGATCATATGGTAATTCTATTTTTAGCTTTTTGCAGAAACTCCATACAGTTTTCTGTAACGGCTCTACTAATTTACATTCCCACCAACGGTGTACAAGGGTTCCCTTTCTCCACATCCTCACCAACATTTGTTATCTTTCATTTTTTTAATAATACCCATTCTGACCAGTGTGAGATGACACGTCATTTGTATTTCCCTACTAATTAGTGATGTAGCCCATTTTTAAATTGGGTTATTTTGGGTTTTGCTATTGAGTTGAGTTTCTTATATATTTTGGACATTAACCCTTTAGTGTATGTATGACTTGTAAGTCTTTTCTCCCATCCTAGGTTCTCTCTTCATAACGTTGTTTCCTTTGCTGTGCAGAAGCTTTTTGGTTTAATATAATCCCATTTGTCTATGTCTGCTTTTGTTGCCTGCACTTTTGCAGTCAAATCCAAAAGACCATTGCCCAGACCAACTAATGTCATATAGAGTTTTTTCCCTCTGTTTTCTTCTAGTAGTTTTACAGTTTCTGGTCTTACCTTTAAGTCTTTACTCCATTTTGAGTTGATTTTTGCATATAATGTGAAATGAGGGCCAAATTTCATTCTTCTGCTTATGGATATCCAATTTTCCCAACACCATTTATTGAAGAGACTGTCCTTTTCCTATTATGTATCCTTGGCACATTTGTCAAACATCAATTGACTATATATGTGTGGGTTCATTTCTGATCTCTCTATTCTGTTGCATTGTTCAATGTGTCTATTTTTTTTTCTGCCAGTACCATGCTGTTTTAATTATTATAGCTTTCTAGTAGAGATTAAAATAAGGCAGTGTGATGCCTCCATCTTTGTTCTTTTGTTCATGATTGCCTTGGCTATTCAGGGTTTTATGTGGTTCCATATGACTTTAGGATTGTTTTTACTATTCCTATAAAAAATGACATTGGAATTTTGATAGGAATTGCATTGAATCTGTAGATCACTTTGGGTAGAATGAACATTTTAACAATATTAATTCTTCCAGTTTATGAACAAGGGATATCTTTTCATTTATTTGTGTCTTCAATTTTTTTATCAGCATTTTATAGTTTTCATTGTACAGTGTACAATTTGTTGGGAAAATAGAAGAGTTTAATCAGGTCCCCTCACCTTAAATCCAGTTGGGGGTAGTGTGGTGCATTCTTTGTAAATGAGTTGTGTGTGTAGGTGTAGTTAGTCCACATGTATGGACCAATACTAATAGCAGGATTCTGAGCAGGTACAGGAGCTGAAACCCCTTGGCAGGGGGAGGAAATGTGGCTATCCTTGAGCATGTGGTGCCCGGTGACCACTTTTCTGCTGACTGGAGCCTGGCTATTGCTCAGTATGCTGCAAGTTGATGGAGATTTGCAGCAGAAAGCAGAGTTGTTTGAAGCACAGATGATTATCCTGGAGGATGACATGCAGCAACTGGCCCTTCCTGCCTCTCACACCAGGGAAGANTGATTATCCTGGAGGATGACATGCAGCAACTGGCCCTTCCTGCCTCTCACACCAGGGAAGACAACCAACCCAGTGGTGAGTTGGGGGAAACCATGCGTTTCCAGGCGCGACCTGTTGTGCATCAGAAAATGAAACATGAGGGCCGGCCCGGTGGCGCACTGCTATAGTGCGCCGCTTGGGAAGTGCGGCGGCACTCCCGCCG
>NW_007726721.1:9826-16927 GCF_000696425.1 Galeopterus variegatus
GGTTCCCGCTCACTGGCTGAGTGAGGCGCGGGGGTGACACTGAGGGTTGCGATCCGTTGCCGGACACGGAAAAAGACAAAAAAAAAGAAAATGAAACATGAGCAGCCTATGGGAATGGATGGACAACCGGTGGGCGATCCACAGGTGACCCAATTTACCACCTATGTCCTGTATACCCAGGCTGAACTGGTTGACTTGGGGAGACAGTAAAGCAGCAGAAACAGGGAGGGCCCCTGGCTGCTGCAGCTATGGGACCTAGGAGTGGATGGTGTAACGTGCTCTAGAGATGATATAGTAAACACGTGTCACATTTGTCCAAAGGCAGATGGCTCACCAGGTGCCACTTAAACCCAAGAAGGCTCAGAGGGTGCCACTTAAACCCAAGAAGGCTCAGAGGGTGCCACTTAAACCCGATGGCTGGCTGAGTGCTGTATAAACCCGAGAAAGCAGATGGCTCAACAGGTGCCATATAAACCTGAGAAAAGAGTGACTGAGTGAATGCAGTTGTTCGAACTTTGGGTGAACATGGCAGAACTACCTGAGACTGTGGGTGAATAGCCAGTGTAACCCAAGCTGATTCGAGTAATTCAAGAGCCAGGGATGGGGAAGCTAGATGCTAATAGCCAAGATAATGAAAATGCCCTGAGGACATTTCAGAAGTTTGGCAGAGCACCCCTCCCATCACAGAGGCCTAGGAGAACTGAGTTTCTCCAGAGGACAGACCTAGGGCACTCCTGCCCTCAGCAAACTGCTCCCTGTATCCCAGCTGCTCTGGATGGGGCAGTCCTGCCTCAATACCTCCAAAGATCAAAAGCTGAAAACCTTGGTGGCATTCATGTTGTGTTAAGTTTGCAGGCCAGCAGTATGTGAGAGCAGGGGAGGTGTGGCAGCCTATACCTAGATTTCAGAAGATGTATGAAAAGGCCGGGGGACTCAGACAGAGACCTGCTGCAGGGGTGGAGCTGCTGCGGAGGTCATCTATGGAGCAATGTGGAGCAGAAAAGTGGGGTCAGAGCTCCCACAGAGAACCCCCACTGAGGAAATGTCTAGTGGAGCCAGGATGGCGGGACTGCCACCAGGAGCCCAGAACTGTGGGGCTGCTGGCAATGTGCAGTGCCAGCCTGAAAAAGCTGCAGGCACCAGGGCAGCTCAATAGGCTACACTTGGAAGAGCTGTAGGAGTGAGGTTGCCCAACGCTTAAGGGGTCCAGGTGCCCCAGTGTGCTTAATGTTTGCCCTGTTTGGGTCTGGATTTGTTTGGGTCCTGTTTTTCCTTTCTATTCCTCCCTTCTGGAATGGGAATGTGTACCCTCAATTTTTTAGAAGAGTTTAAGAAGAATTGATATTAGTTCTTCTTTAAACATTTGGTAGAATTCACCCATGAAGCCATCAGGTCCTACGCTTTTCTTTAATTGGAGGCTTTTTATTACTGATTCAATCTCCTTACTTGTTACTGGTCTATTCATATTTTCTATGTCTTTATGATTCAGTCTTGATAGGCTGTATGTGTCTAGGAATTTATCCATTTTTTCTAGGTTATCCAACTTGTTGGCATGTAACTGTTCATAGAAATCTCTCATGATCCTTTATATTTCCATGATATCAGCTGTACTGTCTCCTCTTTAATTCCTGATTTTATTATTTGAGTCTTCTCTCTTTTTAAGTTAGTCTAGCTTAGCTTCACTGAATTAATTTATTAGTTCTAACAGTTTTTTGGTAGAGTCTTTAGGGTTTTCTATAAATGACTGTGTTTTCAGCAAACAGCAACAATTTTACTTCTTTTCTTATTTGGATGCCTTTTATTTCTTTCTCTTACCTCATTGCTCTGGTTAGGACTTCCAGTATTACGTTGAATAGAAGTGGTGAAAGTGGGCATCCTTGTCTTGTTCCTGATCTTACAGAAAAAGCTTTCAACCTCTTGCTGTTGAATATGTTAGCTGTGGGCTTTTCATATGTGGCCTTTATTATACTGAAGTACATCCATTTTATACCTAATTTGTTGAGAGTTTTTGTCATGAAAGGATGTTAAATTATTGTCAAATGCTTTTTCTCCATTTACTGAAATGATTATATAGTTCTTGTGCTTCATTCTGTTAATGTGATGTGTCATATTTATTGATATGCATGCATATGTTGAACCATCCTTACATTCCTGGCATAAATCCCACTTGAATGGTGAATGATCCTATTAATGTGTTGCTAAATTTAGTTGCTCTCTGTTTATCAGGGATATTGGCCTATAATTGTCTTTTCTTGTAATGTCCTTGTCTTGTTTTGGTATCAGGGTAATGCTGGCTGCATAAGATGAGTTTGGAAGCATCCCACCTCCTCAATTTTTTAGAAGAGTTTAAGAAGAATTGATATTAGTTCTTCTTTAAACATTTGGTAGAATTCACCCATGAAGCCATCAGGTCCTACGCTTTTCTTTAATTGGAGGCTTTTTATTACTGATTCAATCTCCTTACTTGTTACTGGTCTATTCATATTTTCTATGTCTTTATGATTCAGTCTTGATAGGCTGTATGTGTCTAGGAATTTATCCATTTTTTCTAGGTTATCCAACTTGTTGGCATGTAACTGTTCATAGAAATCTCTCATGATCCTTTATATTTCCATGATATCAGCTGTACTGTCTCCTCTTTAATTCCTGATTTTATTATTTGAGTCTTCTCTCTTTTTAAGTTAGTCTAGCTTAGGGTTTGTCAATTTTGTTTACTTGCATAAACCAACTCTAAGTGTCATTTATATTTTTATTTTTTCTCTAATCGCTATTTCACTTATTATTTCTGCTCTGATCTTTGTTCTTTGTTATTTCCTTCCTTCTGCTAACTTTGGACTTAATTTCTTCTTTTCCTAGTTATCCAGTTCTTTGAAGTGTAACTTTAGGTTGTTTATTTGAGATCTTCTTTTTTAATATAAGCATTTATTTCTATAGATTTCCCTCTTAGAACTACTTTTGCTGAGTCCCATAAATTTTGGTATGTTGTGTTTCTATTTTCATTTGTCTCAAGACATTCTTTTATTTCCTTCTTAATTTCTTCTTTGACCCATTGATTGCTCAGGAGAATGTTATTAATTTCCACATATTTGCAAGTTTTCCAAAATTTCTCCTGTTATTGATTTCTGGCTTCATAACATTGTGATCAGAAAAAATACTTGAGGCTTCCAGTCAAGATGGCAGAATAGACAGTCCCAGCATCACTCTCTCCCACAAATCAACCAATTCACAACTATTAAAAAGCAACAACAGCCAAGCTGGGGCTGTTAGAGCTCAGGGGAAGAGGGGGAGAGACCTACAGAGTTCATGAAGGCAGGAGAAGCCATGATGAGAGAAAAGATCACTCTTACCATTTCAAATCCCATCCACTTTAAGACTGGCCCTGGTGAGTGCATGGAACAAGGGCTGGCAAAAGCCACAGCTGTGTACTTCCTGTGAAGTTGCTTGGAGGCTGCAAGAGAGAAGAGGGCCTTGGTTGCCCGCAGGCCAGCAAGACCACTAACAGAGTTCCCATGGACCCACATAGCAGTAAAGAGCCAGAACAACTGAGAAAAGGAGCCGCTCCGAGGCTGGTGAGTCATTGCAAGGGACTGGTGCATGGCCCATCCCATGGGAAGCGTTTAGAGTGCTGGCAGTGGGGGAGGTGGGCCACCAGGGGAACATTGGGGCACAGCATGGACAGCTGATCTGCCCTCCAGTCAGCACAGGACCACTCTGTGCAGCCTAGTCAGAAATATAGAACGGCAGGGGGTGCAGTTTGCTGAAAAGACTCAAGTCCAGACCAGAGTTTCAACACAACCCAGGTGTACCAGATCTCATGAGACCCAGAAGTAGCTATAAAGTCAACCATTAAAACCTGAACTTCACAAAAAGCCTTCGCCAGGGAATCAGCAGCAAAATAGCAATTTAGCTCAACTACAGGGCTCAAGTGCTGGTCCCCATAAGAAGTTCCCCCATTTTAGAAGTAAGCAAAAGACAACAAATTATTTCCAGTGCAGAATTTAAGTGGTAGGAACAACAAATAATAAAACACAGAGCTAAAAGAAAAAACAAAATACCCAAAGACCAGAGACAAAGTTTGATATTAACTAGTAAAGGTCTCACATCAACAAAGGACCACTATAAAACCTAGAAGAACTGGAAGCCCCCTGGGCTCCCAAGCCAGGCAGTAGGAAGGGCCGGGGGCCTCAGCCATGCCCCCTCAACACCCACAACCAGCCCAGCAACAACCACCAAGCTGCTGCGGGAAGCACTCCAGGCTCCCAAGCCAGGGTGATGGGGGGCCAAGGGACTCAGCCACATCCCTCTAAAACCCACAACCAGCCCAGTGACAACCACCAAGATGCCACAAAAAGCACCCTGGTCTCCCAAGCCGGGGTGGTGGGGGGCTGAGGGCTTCAGCTTCACCCCCCTAACATCTGCACCCAGCTCAGCAATGAACAAGCCACTGCTGGAAGTCCCCTGGTCTCCCCTGTAGGAATAAGGGGGGTACCATGGGCCTCAACCACACCCTCTCTCCTTTCTCCTTCTCCCACACTATTTCCTTATCCTCCTCCTCTCCCCCTCCCATCCAACTGCTCTGCAACAACATCTTAGAATGTAAGAACAGATGGAGCCTAGGACTGACCCCTCCTCCCACAACCAGGCAAGGAGCATGCAAAAATGCAGCTTCCATGTGGGTGGCCCACCACAGCCACCACAGTAGTCACAGCTGCTTTAAAAGCTGCTAGATGCCACAACCACCGTGCAGATGGCCCACAGCCACTCAAGTGCATTGACACAGGACAGTTACCTGCTAAGAATAAAGACAAGAAGAGGATGTCTCTCTCCACAAAGCCCATTCCAGAGTGACAGAAGAAGCATCTGCTCTACAATAATAGTGGGGGACCTAAACACACCTCTCTCAGCACTGGACAGATCATCTAGGCAACAAATCAACAGAGTAACCATTACTCTTTCAGGAGGAAAGAAGAAATCTAGGGTTATCAGAGGTGGGAAGGGGGGGACAGGGGGATGAGGAGAGATTGAATAAGGGACATAAAGCATAAGTATGATTTGCAATAATGTATATGCTAATAATATTGATTTGATCAACATACATCAATGTTGAACCCCCAAAATATGTATAATCAATTACAATTCAATGAAAAATAAAGAAATAAAATGTTAGCACCAAAACCTTTGTGGCTGTGACAATCATCCTACTGAATGGAGTAGTCAAGAACACAGGAATAGATGGAAGATTACATGAGTTGGTGCCACAAATATCCGGACATCTGAAATGCAACTTAAGAACCAAGTATGTGACTTACCTTCACTGAGCCCAAGACCATGTTACTCTGCCCCATACTCAAATCCCCCTGGATTCTAAACCTACATGTTAGTCAGCCTTATTCCTTTGTTGCTCTCCAAATGAATACATTGTCCTCTCTGGCCCTTACATATTATTCCTGTGTCACTCCACATGGGCCACCCTTCCCCTTATCCAATGTCATTATAATTAATGCCAAGTACATGTTTTCATTTGTGATGAGCTCCTTCTGCTAAGTCACACACAGAATCCATTTACTGCAGAGAGTATATTCATATATTAATTCATTCATCCCATAAGTATTTACTGGCCTCCTACTATATATAAAGCACCTCTCCAGGTGTTATTGGAAATACCAAAAAGTGAATGAGACCTACTCCTTCTTCCGAGGAACTTATATTCCAGGAGAAAAGACACAGACTAAATAAATAACTATTTGATGTTGGGAAAAAAAACATCTAAAGATGTTTGACCAGTGTACTATGACATCATGAGGGAAGAAGCATTCATTTCTACTCAGGGCAAGTAGGCAAGGCTTCATAGAGCAGGTTAATTTGAGGTAGGCCTTGAAGAATAGGAGCAAAGAGAGTTTAAGTTCTCCTGTGCAAGTGGGAAAATATGAGCAAAGGAACAGACACTATTTGCAGAACTGTGTGTGTCTGAGCATAGTGTGTGCGGAAGGATGTAGTAGGACTTTAAGCTGGAAAGGTTAAATTGAAGTCAAGCAGAAATTTCTTATGTCATGAGATATATAGTTGTTTTACTCAGACAAGGTAGACATAGCCTTAAAGTAAACTGAAGGCTTAGCAAAATGTTGCTGAATATGCATTCATTAAATATGAACTTATGGAGCAAACAACTGTGCCAGGGGCTGGAAATAGAGCAGGAAACATGAAAGAGGCTCTACTTTTGAGGAGCACAGCAGCTCGAGGAGACTGACTGGCTGATAAACAGGTAATTACAATAAAGTATGGCAGTGGTAAATACAGGGTGCTATCCTGGTGGGAAGTAAGGAAGAGAAAGGAGGTATTAGTCCAGAAATCATGCTCCATGAGAAAAGAGCTGGGGTGTCTTCTTTACCCCTCTATCACTAGTGATAGAAAGGACCTAGATTATAGTAGATATCAGGTAAGTATGTTGGTTGAATAAATGAATGAATGAATGACTATAGCATGAAGTTCCATCTAATATCAAACCATAAAAATGAACAGCCAGATAAGATATTGCAAGACGGTAGCCTATCTAAAACTTTCAGAAATGCAGATAGGAGTGATTTTTCACCCCAAATTCTTTAACTTTCTGTTTACCTTTAATTCTTTAATTTTCTGTTTACACAAATTTACTCTTGTAATTTGATAACCCTCCATCGTTATCAATGGTGCCAATTCAATGCCTTTTCTTCTTCTGAAGAAGAAGAATACCTACTCCTAGCACAGTAGGTATTCAATTAAAATGTATCGGATGAATGGCTGGGTGGGTGGGTAGATGGATGGATGGATGGAGAAATAAAAGAGGGAGGGAGGAAGTTATTCATCAGCAGGAAGCCTGAATATATTGAAGTACCTTTACAGAATGTTACCTTGCTACATGTATTTTTCTCATCCATTGATGGGTCTGGGAAAATGTAGTCAACAAAATTTAAGCACCATTTTAAATAAAGATATATAAATGTCAATGATGTGGACCTTTCTCCAAGAAATACTACTTTCATTAAAAGAAAAAGATAATGGGCCAGCCCAGTGGCGCACTGGAGAGTGCACCGCTTGGGAACGCGGTGGCACTCCCGCCCAGGG
>NW_007726721.1:17399-21736 GCF_000696425.1 Galeopterus variegatus
CCATGTGGAGACCGGTTCCCGCTCACAGGCTGAGCGCGGTGCGGGCGCAACACCGAGGGTTACAATCCCGTTGCCGGTCCCCAGTACGAGTGCGACACCGAGGGTTGCGATCCTGTTACTGGTCAGTAAAAAAAAAAAAAAAGAAAAGAAAAAGATAAAAATGCAAATTCCACAGTTAAAAAACAACCAAATATACCACATACTAGTACTATAAATGAAGAGGGTTAAATAATTCAAGCACCATTAGGAAAGAACACCTCACTAAAAATTAACAATTGAAACCATATGAGGGCTTTTGTTCCTTAAAATATATGTTTTCTTGTTTAAAAAAAATCCACATATTCACAAAGATATTAGCCTTATTCACATGGTTCAACATTCCAAATTCAAAACTTTACTGTTATTAATATAAGACATCTGCTTTCCACATCTGCCAATTTTTTTGGAAGTTCTTCTAATATCAGATTTTAAGGATATTGAAGCTTGCCACATGTTCAAAACATAGAAAGGCCAGCAGCCAATGAATTTGCATGACATTCAGCTAAACCTCTAAAAGATCTGGATTTCAATGGCAATAATTATATCAGTAATGATATACACCATATATATACACATCTGTTTTACTCTAGGCTAACCACACAGCAAATATTATTTCTAATATTCACAACGTGCAATGAAGTTGCAGTTGTCACCAAAAATACTTCCTCAGAACTTCCAAGCTAACCCTGGCCCATGTATAACAACAATCATGGTGTAAATTGGTAAACTTCTCTGGAGGGCACTATAGACTATATTTCAGAAGTCTTCAAATCCACAGTCCCTTTAATTCATAAATTATAAAAATAGGAACTTAACCTAAGAAAATAACTAAGAATAACTTCAAAGTTTTCCTAAAAGGAAGATTATCCCAGAGTTTTTATAGCAGCAAAATATTGAAAGCAATCCTAAATGTCCAACTACAGCCATGGAAAATTGTTATATAAAAACATTTATGAATGTTAATATCATAGTTACAGTATACAATTAAGTGGAAAAAGCATGTTACCAAACAAAATGTAAAATGACCCCAGTGCGTGTTTGTGTGTACACACACAAAAGATCTGGAAATACATACCCCAAGTTATTAACAGTGGCTATCCCTAGGTCATAGGATTGTGAATGACTCTTATTTCCTCCTCTGTACTTATTTATATTTTCTATTTTATTTTTCACAATAAACATTAATTGTACAACTTTTTTTAAAGGTTATTTTAATTTTCTTTTTAATTATAGTTTCAGTTTTTATGAAATTTGCTCATACATCAAAAGAGTAGCCCACATTCTAAGTCTACTACCATCAGGTGGTGGGATGCTTTACCCTTCTTGTCTTAGAGGCCCCAGGTTTCCCAGCTCAATATTGTATATCCCTGCAAACTCATGATGTGTGCTTTAAAACAAAAAGAAAGGAAAAGAAAAGAATGAGTTCTAAATACTCACATTTTGAAAAATTACAACATGCCTTCCATTCTTTCCATGTTTTTCTTGATCCCCTCCCTCTTAGATCTGTAATTTATTTGATGAGAGTTGGGTGAACTGAACTCTGAAATCTTCCAATGCCCCAAAGCCACGCGCGCGTGCACACACACACACACACACACACACACACACACACACAGAGATGTGCTGTTTATAATCATAATTTTTCCCACACATTATTTAATAAAATAATTTCTTACTAAAATTTTGAACTCAATTTATAATATCTAATTCTCAGTTTCCAAGGTAATATTTTGCTACCTAAAAAGAAACCCAGTATTTTCTAATATTTGAAGTCATATCTTCCTTATTTACCTGTAATTGTTGTCTCCCATTCAAAAGAAATAGATGATGCTCCAATGTACTGACATGGAAGTCCATTTTAGGCAGATTTTTCAAGTAGCAAAAACTTTCACAGCTGTCCATTCCAACATATTTTTTAGTTTGGTGGGTTGTGTTTTCCAGAAAATGAAGAATACTAGAAGTCCAAGAAAAACCAGGGACAATGCCACTATACATTACAGACTTTCAAATGGAGTCCTACTTCCAAATATTTCTATTTTCAATCTTTCAGTTTGGAAAATGTTATTTCCTTAGGTATACAGCTCCGATCTCTCCAAAACACCAGTGAGAGAGGCATCTTTGATCAATTTGCAGGTAGGACAATCAACCTCCTTGTTAAAATCTCAATTTTTTTTTAGTCAGACCATTTAATTGCCTAAGGCTGAGACAAAAATTATAGCCACATGAAGTTTTAATCTATAAAACTACTGAAATAACAGAAGCAGGAAAAAATGGTAGGTATGTGTGTACAAGAATTCTGTATAGCATAGTGCCAATGAATGTGGCCTCTGAGTCAGACAAAACTGGGTTTATAACTCTTAATTGGCCATCTTCTAGTAGTGTCAACTCTGGCTGGGTACTTAACCACTGAAAAGCCTCGGTATCTAAATAGGTTACAAAAAAGGGGCTATAGATTGACCTGTTGCACAAGGTAGTCATGAGAATTAAAAGAGATAGTCTTTATAAACACTTGGCAAAGCGCCTGGCACATAATAAGTGCTCAGTAAATGCAGGTCATCATTTCCAAGACATCGCCCTCTGTTGTACAGGCTGGTTACTATGGATATGCTGGATGGAGATCAGAAGATTGGATGGTTATTTTGGATGGTTATTTTTGGTGGTTAACAAAAAAGGGCTATTCTGCCCTCTATATACCACAGTCTGACCTTGAAAGTGTTTTCCAGACTCTAGTGAAAGTCATAGGCGCTCAGGTCTGCAGTCACAAAAGGAATGTGGCTCTTAAAAGCTTACACAGACCACAGATATGTGGCAGTTAACTTATCAAGAGGAAATGGGCTCTGGTTTTCTTTGCAGGCCTCAGATCCAGGAGCTGCGAAGTTGAGTCACCAGCTTGCTATCTGACCCCAGGCCAGCCACTTAACCTCTCCCTGACCCCATTTCCTTACTTAAAACCAACTCATTGCTCATGTTCCATTCAAGTCATTATCTCTCCCCACAAAAATTGGTAGTTACTAAGGTGTCCTGTAGATTTTTGAAAATTAATTATTGGGTGTGTTGGCTTTATGAAATAGAACTGTAAAAGGTTTGGAAATGAGTAAGTCCAGCTATGATTTTTGGTGTTTTGGAATTATTTTAAGAGCTTTCTTCCTGGAACAAAATCACCAATCCAGACAATAAGCTTTGTCTGACACTGTGACCCTAGTTCCTGATGAAGCTTTCTTATGTTGGTATTTCTGGGAGTGACAAAACGGAAGAGAACAGGAGCCTCTTTGTCACAAGATAGTCAAGAGGGAAATAAATTTTAGTTATTTAAAGAGAGTTTAGGACAAGCTAGGCAGTGTTATTTGTTAGAGAACTAAACCAAGAGCTTAGACTATTGGGTTTTACACTTGGCTGCTCTGTCTACTTGGCCTAGGACAATTTATACAACTATGGGTAGTCATAAGAGTATTTCACTAAACTAATGAGCTTTCCCAACTACTCTGTTATGCAAGTTAACTGCAAACACGTAACCCTAAATACTCATGAAGAGACACATTTCTCACCATCCTGAGATCTACGGTGAACACCTTGGATGCAGAGGTACCGTGCTGTCATTCACAAAATGCCTAGCTCCATAAATGCAGGTGACTAAGAACGTCAGGAGGGAAATGAAATATCTAAAGCGTCAAGTCTAAAAGTAACCAATGTTTGCCCTATTTCTCAGAGCTTTTTAAAACTGCAACCATTCTCAATAAAAAACTTTATGAAATATTCCACATCTTTTCCTGCCTTCTTGCTGACTTGAAATCAGCCACATCACCATCAATTGGTTTCCTGGCCTCTAATAATTTTTCTGTTTCCTCACTTGCAACCAGAAGCAATTTTTCCTGCTTCTAATTTTGTCCTGTTAAGCTACTGAGAAATCAAATTAACAAGGTGTGTCAGTTAGGGTTATGTGCAGCTGTGAGTAATAGAAACCCAACCGTAATCACTCAAATGCAAAGGTGTATCGGCTGTGTAACAGAAGTGCAGAGGTAAGCAATCCAGGTAAGAGCACTCCACAAGGCTATCAGAGGCCCCTATGTCTTTGTTCTGCCATATGTTACTTTTTCACGGTCTAAGAAGGCTGCTGGCACTCTAACCATTCCAACCATGTTCCAAGCAGTAGAAACAAGGAAGGGAAACATAATAAAAGAGTACTCTTTTTTTTTTTTACTACGGTCTTGGAACTCCTACCAACATTACATCTTCTGGGCCAAAAATAAGCCACATGACCACACCTGCTAAAACAGAAGCTGGGAAATATATTGTCACCC
>NW_007726721.1:22283-37396 GCF_000696425.1 Galeopterus variegatus
AGCCACATGACCACACCTGCTAAAACAGAAGCTGGGAAATATATTGTCACCCTGTAGCTTCTGGCTGCATTGCCACCCCAATTAAAAGTTGACTTCCATTACTAAGGGGAGGGCGAAAATGGATATTGGGATGGGCCAGTGGTTCTCAAAGCATGATTCCCAATCAGCTTCACCTGAGAACTTGTTAGACATGCAAATCACCAAGCCCCACCCCAATACAAAATTTGAGAACAGACAATAGCCAACTCTGCCCCAACAGGTTGTTTGAATTTTGTATACTACTAGGGTTAATAGGCTCTGTATGAACACATGCAGGGTATGGTGTAAACTTTTAGCTCATTAGCTTTAAGTACATATATTTCAGAGACTCTAAAGGCTTCCATTCATTTATTTTATTTTATTATTTCCTTGTTCTCAAGATGTGGAGATTACTGGAAGTCTGAGCTGGTAAGTAGCAAAGTTACTGAATTCTCAGGAATAAAGCATCGTAAGTGGCGTATTATCACTACACAACAGTGCTAGGTGACATCTGGAAAGGAGGCAGGATTTCATCCTCTGTAAATTCTAAGCTCATATTTTGCAATCTCTTAAAAGCAATGATTTCTTTTAAAACATAAAAGTCATATGCCTTTATTGTTATGGGAAAAAAATAAATTAAGTATTGAGATTAGAAATAAGTTAGAAAATAATAATTTTAGAATATACTTTTTAAAATATAAAAACACTCACACATACCGCTGGGGATCCTGAATTCACACTTGCCACACCCTACCACCTGCTTTGATAATCACTATTCAGAGGTAGAGGTTACAACAAGCAAAGGGACAGACATAAAATGTTGGGAGATGGTTTCACATGGGGCTTAGGAAGACTGAGAAGATGAAGGGATAGATGTCCCTGGATCCAGATCTGGCTGTTTGACCTGCTGATTCTTCAGTCACCAAATTGGAAAGGTAAACTCAGGATCTGATCCAAATTAGCTAGTGTTTTATTGACTCAGCCTGACTAAAACAGAGACATTAAGGCTACTGAGCCAACGTTAAACGAAACGCCTTTAAACCAAATGCAAAGAGACAGCATATTTAATGGAAAAGACAGTTGAGTTGTGGAAATGAATATTTAGAGCTTCCTATAGAGGTAGACAGCTCCTCGCATTTAAGGGACCCTGTAACTTTGTTGAATGAACGAGTAGACATGATCCATGGAGGGCAGAGACCAGGAGATGATGTGAATGGGATGGTCAGATGAAGGAAATAAGGGAACATCAACTACTTCGGTGGTTTGCAATCTGTAAATAAAAGATCCCAAACGGAGACAGTTGCAAATGTCTTCAACTCCTTAGGTACAACCCCTACTCCTTCTGCTATAGATTGAATAAAAAAAAGTAGAACCACTATATATTTTTTTACTATCATGACGGGGTGGTAAGGAGTGCCAAAAACTATGCAAGAGTCTATAATGCTACCTCAAGGAAATCCCACAAAAGAAAACCTTCCCAATCTCCCAGGCAAACAGTCAGAATCTGGTAGGAAGGGGACAGCTTCAGGCTTCCTGCCGTTCTTGTGCACAGTGCTTTTTAAAAGTTTCTACCAAAGTAGCCCTTTAAGACAGAAAAGAGAGATTGCCAGACCTCAGAAGGTTTGCTAGCATATCCCAAAGCAGTGCCTGACATCAAACTTGGAATTTCTTTGAAGTTTTCATTTAAACATGCATGCAAATTGTATTTTACCCCATAGATAGTATTTGTTTTCATTGTGTCATTTTCACCAACATTGACACCTGATTGCCATATCCTCCATCTTCTTATATACTCTATATTTCCTAGTATCCTGGGAGGACACATAGCCCAGTTTAAAAACTGAAAATCTGACCTACAAATAACACACAGGTTGACTTTGCTTAACCTTGCTTGAATGTTTTCATGTGCCAGTTAGATCATTCTTAATGCAGTTAGAAAACACTCAGTCCTTGGGTATTTTCTAAATTATATTCTGCCAACACACTTAGCTGGGCCTTCCCTCACTTCAGGAACTAAGGGTAGAAATAAGGAAGATTGTAACCTACCAGCTGACATTTTTCACCAACACAAAGGAAATGAAGAAAAGGGATTTTATCAGATAGCTTCCCTGAGAGATCACTGATGTGAAACCAGGACTGTCTCAAACACAAGTAATGTAGAAATTCCTTTTAAAGAAAAATTATCCCACAATTTTAAGGAAAAGTGCAGATCCCTCCAGTTTTGACTTAAATGGCTTTTATCGTAATGCTATTAAATAGAAGTATGAAAGCATAAAATTTAGCGTTAACTATTTCTGCTAATGTTCTTATATAACTACACAACCAAAACAAAGTTACATATTAGATAAAATTTACATGCCAGATAAAAACAAAACCAACAACTTATGATTAACAGACTTAAAATAATGTGACCAATGATGTTGTTGCACAGAAAATAAATCTATCAAGGTAAATAAAATTCTGTTTATTACAACTGATTTTTTTAAGTAAACATAAATACACACTTGAGCACAGGAATTGTAGGATGTTACTCAGTTATAAAGTAATCACGAAGATGACCAAAATATGCTTTAAATTTTTTAAAATTACCATCATTTAAATTTAAAATTCTTTAATTACCATAGAAAATACACAGACTTCAAAGAGCACATCCATAGGCTACCATTCCCCTGTCCTAGTTTTAGGTGCATTGATCTACTGGGAGGAATAAAGAAATATACATATGATGAGAGTTCTTATCATACTATCGTTCTGTTTATTTGCTTGTCTCCACCACTAAAGAGAATGTTCCATAAAGAAATGTATGATCTGGTCCATCATTGTATTCCTAGGTCCTGTGCAGGACCTGGCACGTAGAAGAGCCTAAAAATGTATTTACTTATTTATTGAATGAATGAATGAATTTCACTGAATTCTATAAAAGGATTGCAATCTAGGTTCTAACTGAAAGAGTAAGGAAAAGCTACCATAAAAGTCAAGGGAAGATGTGCAATCACCAAAACTTTGCGTATTATTTATAGAGACTTGTCTCTTGTCAGGAGGACAACCTGTTACTAGATGTCACAGCAGCTACTGAGATGTAGAAGAGATCCAGGAAATGACTGGAGTTAATTGTGTTGCCAGAATCAACGGAGGAAATTGTGATTCCGAAGAATGAGGTTACCAGTTACTTGGAATAGTTTATATTTTCTTAAAAGGCTCTTTCTGAACACAAGGAGATATACAGGTATGTTTGCTAAATGATTTTCAATTTATGTGAATACTAAACTTTAAAGGGAGATAAACTAGTTACTTAAATCCATCTTTAAGGTAGTAACAGTAGCATAATTATGAAATGTAAGGATCACAAGGGCTTATGATACTGATTTCATTTTCCTACTAATTGAAGAAGATCTGGGAAAGGCATTAATGAACTAGGATAACCAAATTTTTTTTTTTCATTTTTTGCTAAAATTTCTTCAAAATAAAAATAATTCTTGGGCCAGCCCGGTGGTGCACTGCTACAGTGCGCCGCTTGGGAGCGTGGTGGCGCTCCCGCCAAGGGTTCGGATCCCACATACAGACCTGCCGCTCACTGGCTGAGCGAGGTGCGGGCGCAACACCGAGGGTTGCGATCCCGTTGCCGGTCCTGGTCCGGTACGGGCGCAACACTGAGGGTTGCGATCCATTGCCGGTCACGAAAAAAGACAAAAAGGAAAAAATAATAATAATAATAATAATTCTATATTTTTCTAGATATGAATTATAAAAATAAATAAGTGCAATGAAAAGGAGGTAGAAGATAAGTTTTCGAATGTACAAAAGAAGTTAAAATTCAACATGTATTTTGCAGTCTTTTCCTCATCTCCTATGAAGATAAATAGTAACATATTCTCCATGCAAAGGTCTAACAACTGACAACATTGCTGGTTTTATCCATCCTATAGGACAGGTGTGACAAGAGAGACTGATCATATGGTCTGGTAAGAATGGAAAAAATTACATAATAATACTTTCTCTATGTAATTGAAGATACAAGAGAGAGTTTATTTCAGCTAAAAGATTTTTATATTGAGAGTTTATAATTTAAATATTACTTTGTTTTATGTTAGTTTTCTCATATTTCCCTTTTTTTCCTTATAAAACATGACCTAATTAAAGGGTAGATGACTGAAGTGGAAACTCAGAGATCTAGGATGAGGTCTGTGAGCTGTAATCTTGTTGGGTTGCTACTTGATCAATCAATTAAGATAAATAACTAAATAAATAAATATACAAACAAATGGTGGCGGGGGAGTGGGGAAGAAGACACAACAGTCACAACAATTCCTTGAACTTGTTAAGACAAGTGAACAGATATGATGTAGTGGGGGGAGGGGGAAGAGGAAGGAGGGAGAGAGGAATTGATAAAGAGACATGAAAATCAACTACACTGTATATTGATAAATTAAAATGAAAAAAATAAAATGAATTGCTTGGCATACTCACTGTGTGACTAACATGTTCTTATTTATATTTTCCCTGATTCTGAAATTTTTATTTTTAATTTAACATTTCAATGTATTATTACCTGTAAATTCTCTCCTACCCTTGAAGGAATAATGTAGAGCGTGGATGAATGATAGATGGATGGATGGGTGGATGGATGGGTCAACTGATCAATCAATTGATGGATACAGATAAATCAATGAACAGGTGGACAGACAGATAGATGGATATTGCAGTGGATCGAATGTCCCCCCAAACTCACTGAAGCTTAATCCACACTGTAACTGTTGAGGGTGGGAAATCCTATTATGATAATTGAAAGGTGGGGCCTCGAAGAGGTGATTA
Source organism: Galeopterus variegatus (assembly GCF_000696425.1). Classification (NCBI taxonomy): domain Eukaryota; kingdom Metazoa; phylum Chordata; class Mammalia; order Dermoptera; family Cynocephalidae; genus Galeopterus; species Galeopterus variegatus. Next base: position 27,114 of record NW_007726721.1, read on the forward strand.
GGTTGTGAGGATCATACCCAAGTAAATGGGTTAATCCATTGATGGTTTAATGGTGCTCATGGGTGTGGTTCTGAGGGCTTTAAAAGGAGGAGTGAGGACTTAGCTTTCCCTCTGCTTCTGCCTTTCTTGCAATGTGATACTCTGTGTTGCTGAAGTCACCACCAAAGAAGGCCTCACCATCAGTGTTCCTTGGACTTTGGACTTCCCAGCCTCTGAACTGTAAGCAATAAATTTCATCTTCTTACAAATTACCTGGTTCCAAGTATTTATGTTATAAGCAACAGATATGGACTAACACAGAGGGAGAGATAAAATGCTGCTAGCACATAAAACAATAAAGAATATAAGACAACATATAAAAAAGTACAAAAGTGTATAACACAGATTGTAATGCTTCAGGAATTCAGGAGAGTTAATAATAGATGATATTGACAGGAAAATGTTTGTGTCTTTTAGTCTGACACACCTCAAAAAACTCCAACACCACATCAATCACCTAGATTTTTCTTCTCTATATGAAGTCTACAGTCATTGCTGGAAGAAAATCACATGGGTTCTCTCTCCCCTTCCATCTTCAGTGAATTTTTAAACTTTCCACTTTCTTCCAGCCCTCTGTTCTTCTCGCTCATTCTCAGAAGACTGCATCTTCTACTTCACAGAGAAATTTGTAGAAATCAGATATGAATTTCATCAGTCTCTTTGTTGTCAAATCCAGCAAACACATTTTGGTCCTTGACTTTCTTGACCTCTCTGAGGCATCTGACATGATCACTACTTTTTCTCTGTTGAGTCGCTCTCCTCTTCCTGGCACCCACAATGTTCCCTACTCCTAAGTTCTCCCTTACCTGTCTGGCTCTTCCTACTCAGATCCTTTCGTAAGTTTATATTTGCTGTTTACATTAGTCAGCAATTGCTACAATAATGCTGCCTAACAAACAATCCCAAGACTCAAGGGCTTACAATAACAAGCATTTATTCTCATGCTTTTAATCTTTTAAGTCTGCAGGTGAACTAGGGTGAGCTCAGCTTCATACTGTGTGTCAGCTGGGCTTGACTCCAGGTTGCAAGATGGGCACAGGTCTACTCTACCTGTTTTCTATTCTGTGCCCAGCCTTAAAGAACAGCAGCCATCGGGAGTGTGTTTCTCTCACAGCAGATCACCAGAACATAAGAGGGGAGGCCCAAATACCTGAGCACGTTTCAAGCCTCTGTTCACATCATGTACACTAACATCCCATTAGCCAGAGTAAGTCACATAGCATAGCCCAATGTCAAGGTACAAATGTACAACTCATTCATCATGAAGTCACTGCAAGGGTATGGATATATAATTCAATTACCAGAAAGTAAAGAATTTGGTACAATAATTCAAATTTGTTTTCCAAAGTTCTTTCCTCTGCCCTTTTCCCTCTTATTCCTTCCCGATTTCCTATCCATACCCATTATATCCCCAAATTTAACTAGCTTCCATGCAGACTTTCCTGCTGATCTCCAGACCTGTATAACCAGTTGTCAAATCTCTAGTTGGAAGTCCTGTAGGCATCTGAAATGCAAGATAANCGATCCATTGCCGGTCACGAAAAAAGACAAAAAGGAAAAAATAATAATAATAATAATAATTCTATATTTTTCTAGATATGAATTATAAAAATAAATAAGTGCAATGAAAAGGAGGTAGAAGATAAGTTTTCGAATGTACAAAAGAAGTTAAAATTCAACATGTATTTTGCAGTCTTTTCCTCATCTCCTATGAAGATAAATAGTAACATATTCTCCATGCAAAGGTCTAACAACTGACAACATTGCTGGTTTTATCCATCCTATAGGACAGGTGTGACAAGAGAGACTGATCATATGGTCTGGTAAGAATGGAAAAAATTACATAATAATACTTTCTCTATGTAATTGAAGATACAAGAGAGAGTTTATTTCAGCTAAAAGATTTTTATATTGAGAGTTTATAATTTAAATATTACTTTGTTTTATGTTAGTTTTCTCATATTTCCCTTTTTTTCCTTATAAAACATGACCTAATTAAAGGGTAGATGACTGAAGTGGAAACTCAGAGATCTAGGATGAGGTCTGTGAGCTGTAATCTTGTTGGGTTGCTACTTGATCAATCAATTAAGATAAATAACTAAATAAATAAATATACAAACAAATGGTGGCGGGGGAGTGGGGAAGAAGACACAACAGTCACAACAATTCCTTGAACTTGTTAAGACAAGTGAACAGATATGATGTAGTGGGGGGAGGGGGAAGAGGAAGGAGGGAGAGAGGAATTGATAAAGAGACATGAAAATCAACTACACTGTATATTGATAAATTAAAATGAAAAAAATAAAATGAATTGCTTGGCATACTCACTGTGTGACTAACATGTTCTTATTTATATTTTCCCTGATTCTGAAATTTTTATTTTTAATTTAACATTTCAATGTATTATTACCTGTAAATTCTCTCCTACCCTTGAAGGAATAATGTAGAGCGTGGATGAATGATAGATGGATGGATGGGTGGATGGATGGGTCAACTGATCAATCAATTGATGGATACAGATAAATCAATGAACAGGTGGACAGACAGATAGATGGATATTGCAGTGGATCGAATGTCCCCCCAAACTCACTGAAGCTTAATCCACACTGTAACTGTTGAGGGTGGGAAATCCTATTATGATAATTGAAAGGTGGGGCCTCGAAGAGGTGATTAGGTTGTGAGGATCATACCCAAGTAAATGGGTTAATCCATTGATGGTTTAATGGTGCTCATGGGTGTGGTTCTGAGGGCTTTAAAAGGAGGAGTGAGGACTTAGCTTTCCCTCTGCTTCTGCCTTTCTTGCAATGTGATACTCTGTGTTGCTGAAGTCACCACCAAAGAAGGCCTCACCATCAGTGTTCCTTGGACTTTGGACTTCCCAGCCTCTGAACTGTAAGCAATAAATTTCATCTTCTTACAAATTACCTGGTTCCAAGTATTTATGTTATAAGCAACAGATATGGACTAACACAGAGGGAGAGATAAAATGCTGCTAGCACATAAAACAATAAAGAATATAAGACAACATATAAAAAAGTACAAAAGTGTATAACACAGATTGTAATGCTTCAGGAATTCAGGAGAGTTAATAATAGATGATATTGACAGGAAAATGTTTGTGTCTTTTAGTCTGACACACCTCAAAAAACTCCAACACCACATCAATCACCTAGATTTTTCTTCTCTATATGAAGTCTACAGTCATTGCTGGAAGAAAATCACATGGGTTCTCTCTCCCCTTCCATCTTCAGTGAATTTTTAAACTTTCCACTTTCTTCCAGCCCTCTGTTCTTCTCGCTCATTCTCAGAAGACTGCATCTTCTACTTCACAGAGAAATTTGTAGAAATCAGATATGAATTTCATCAGTCTCTTTGTTGTCAAATCCAGCAAACACATTTTGGTCCTTGACTTTCTTGACCTCTCTGAGGCATCTGACATGATCACTACTTTTTCTCTGTTGAGTCGCTCTCCTCTTCCTGGCACCCACAATGTTCCCTACTCCTAAGTTCTCCCTTACCTGTCTGGCTCTTCCTACTCAGATCCTTTCGTAAGTTTATATTTGCTGTTTACATTAGTCAGCAATTGCTACAATAATGCTGCCTAACAAACAATCCCAAGACTCAAGGGCTTACAATAACAAGCATTTATTCTCATGCTTTTAATCTTTTAAGTCTGCAGGTGAACTAGGGTGAGCTCAGCTTCATACTGTGTGTCAGCTGGGCTTGACTCCAGGTTGCAAGATGGGCACAGGTCTACTCTACCTGTTTTCTATTCTGTGCCCAGCCTTAAAGAACAGCAGCCATCGGGAGTGTGTTTCTCTCACAGCAGATCACCAGAACATAAGAGGGGAGGCCCAAATACCTGAGCACGTTTCAAGCCTCTGTTCACATCATGTCCACTAACATCCCATTAGCCAGAGTAAGTCACATAGCATAGCCCAATGTCAAGGTACAAATGTACAACTCATTCATCATGAAGTCACTGCAAGGGTATGGATATATAATTCAATTACCAGAAAGTAAAGAATTTGGTACAATAATTCAAATTTGTTTTCCAAAGTTCTTTCCTCTGCCCTTTTCCCTCTTATTCCTTCCCGATTTCCTATCCATACCCATTATATCCCCAAATTTAACTAGCTTCCATGCAGACTTTCCTGCTGATCTCCAGACCCTCAGATCCTTTCGTAAGTTTATATTTGCTGTTTACATTAGTCAGCAATTGCTACAATAATGTTGCCTAACAAACAATCCCAAGACTCAAGGGCTTACAATAACAAGCATTTATTCTCATGCTTTTAATCTTTTAAGTCTGCAGGTGAACTTGGGTGAGCTCGGCTTCATACTGTGTGTCAGCTGGGCTTGACTCCAGGTTGCAAGATGGGCACAGGTCTACTCTACCTGTTTTCTATTCTGTGCCCAGCCTTAAAGAACAACAGCCATCGGGAGTGTGTTTCTCTCACAGCAGATCACCAGAACGTAAGAGGGGAGGCCCAAATACCTGAGCACGTTTCAAGCCTCTGTTCACATCATGTCCACTAACATCCCATTAGCCAGAGTAAGTCACATAGCATAGCCCAATGTCAAGGTACAAATGTACAACTCATTCATCATGAAGTCACTGCAAGGGTATGGATATATAATTCAATTACCAGAAAGTAAAGAATTTGGTACAATAATTCAAATTTGTTTTCCAAAGTTCATTCCTCTGCCCTTTTCCCTCTTATTCCTTCCTGATTTCCTATCCATATCCATTATATCCCCAAATTTAACTAGCTTCCATCCAGACTTTCCTGCTGATCTCCAGACTTGTATAACCAGTTGTCAAATCTCTAGTTGGAAGTCCTGTAGGCATCTGAAATGCAAGATAAAATCAAAAGGTAAGGAACTGCATATCTTATCTCTTCATGGATAAAGAGCCCAAATTTGTGACTCTCATCCAGTTAATATTCAGTGAGGGGTTATTATCTGTCAAGCACTATTCTGGGGACAGGAAATAGACCAGTTGGAAAATAAAGTTTATAATATTGCTCCCCTATCGATTTTCACATTGTATCATTTATTATAATTATATATCTCTCCCATCCTGTGTTTAAGGAAATAAATTAGCCTGTTTCTGCTGCTTACAACAGAATCCCTGAAACTGGGTATAATTTACAAAGAAATAAAATTTACTTTTTTTACAATTTCAGAGGCTGGGAAGTCCAAAGTCCAGGGAACACATCTGATGAGAGCCTTGTTTTTGGTGGTGACTCTCACAGCAACATAGTATGTCACGTGGCGAGAATAGCAAGAGCAAGAGATAGCTAAGCTTCTCTCTTGTTCTCTCCTTATAAAGCCATCATAACCACACCTATGACTGCCCATTAAACCATCAATGGATTAATCCATTCATGAGGGTACAGTCTTCACAATCTAATCACCTCTTAAAGGCCCCACCATTAAATTACCATAATAGGATTTCCCACCCTCTTAACACTGTTACAATGGAGACTAAGTTTCCAATATATGAACTTTTGGGGGACACATTTAACCCACAGCAGGGAATAATGTTGTCTATTTCCAAAAATGATTTAGATAACTTCTTGGAAACCCTCATGTAGCTTATTACTTCACATGCTTAGTAAATAAATCTAAATTTTTATGTATCAGTCAGGATTACCTAGTCGTTATTACGTTGCTACGAATAATATAGATAAGAGATTTAGGATAGGGGTTAGACCATATGCAATTGAGGGAGCAGTCTTTGCAGCCTGAAGGAGGAGTCTATGCAGGCTGTTGTCTCTTGTGAGTAGGGTTAATTCACTATAGTTCAAGCAGACAGCGGGGAGGGAAAGCTGAATAAGGATGAGGACAAAGACAAAATGGAAACCATGAAGATGGGCTGGGACCAATGTCTGTATCTCACCATCTCAACCCTGATGCCCTGGGTGACCTGCTGGTGTCCTTCCCCCAACAAGCTACACCTCCACCTGGCTTAGAACTTGAGGAAGCTGATGGAGGAGATGTGGTGAGAGCTGGAGGAGCTGCAGGTCTGGGAGCTGCCCTGCACCAGCTAGATGAGCCAGCAGCCAGCAACAATATGTGCAGTTGCCACAGAGCCCAGTGCCCAGCACCAACCTTCAGGAGGTGATATAGCTGCAAGTTCACCTCAGCTTTCCAGATCTTGGGCAAAATGCTGTGGTCAACACTAACCTGAAACCATACAGGGAAGACCATTCTAGGAAACTTAGCTCCAGAGTAGCTAAGTTGACACAGTGCAAAGACATCACAGTTTGTTAAAAAAAAAAAAGATATAATACATATAGATATGACTTAAATGGGACTTGTATGGTGTGTGGAATTTGGACAATCCTAGAGGATTCACCCAAAAGACAAAAACAAGTACAGTCATATGTCACTTAGTGATGGGGATACATTCTGAGAAATGTGTAGTTAGGTGATTTTATCATCATACAAACATCATAGACTGTACTTATACAAACCTAGATGGTGTAACCCACCACATACCTAAGCTATATGGTACAGCCACTATAATCTCATGGGACCACTGTCGTTATGTGGAGCATGACTATATAACAATTTGTCATGGTAAACGCTTTGGTCTAGTGTCAGAGGCTTATCTTTCAGAAAAATGTGATTAATAATATACTTGTCTGCTAGTGACCTTACAAAGATTTTATGAAACCTAATTAAAAGATGCTGATAAATCAATATACAAATCCCAAGTATTAAGTATTTTCAATTATTTGGAGGAAAGATATTACATAGAGGCAAGAGAACCCATGCAGGCAATAATTTACTCCCCTGGAATCATCTGGATCATCACTTTTACTATAGTTCTTTGCATATTCTGAAGAGGACACAATCTCTTGACTATCTGGGTACGACTGACATGATTTAAAACAGATGTCACATCTCAATAATGGAAATTTCTGTTTGGAGAGCTGCTGAAGGGTACATGCAATGTTGCTGCCGGCAGGCCCTAGAGTGGATTCCACGGGCGTGACTGAGGCTGGGCAAGTGTCAGAGCAGAAGAAGTTGACCTGCAGTACACCCAAACACTCACTGTCTTTACGCTTTTGCCCTCTCTCCCATCATCTACTCATCATTCACCCTGATTTCCAGGAAAGAAGCCAATAAACGAATTCACGCTAAGGTGTAAAAACCTGATAAGACAGCTATAGGATACTAACAAGGCCTTAAGCCAAAGGAAAACATCCTAGCAATGAGATTTGAGGCAATCTTGGGCCAATAAGGGAGAGAATAACCTTGTCCAGATTCCCTCAAATTCACCATCCACTCAGCGAGAGCTTGCCTCATCCCGTCTTTCAGACAGGACTCACAGATGGTAAGAATGACTCCCGATCTTCCTCAGTGCTAGGGCTCCCCACAGACTCCCGATGTAGGGGAAACTGCAGCCCTCAGTTTGTGCTTGCTTCTTATGCACAATTGCACTCAGCGAGAGCTTGCCTCATCCCGTCTTTCAGACAGGACTCACAGATGGTAAGAATGACGCCCGATCTTCCTCAGTGCTAGGGCTCCCCACAGACTCCCGATGTAGGGGAAACTGCAGCCCACAGTTTGTGCTTGCTTCTTATGCACAATTGAGGTGTTCTAACCAACAACAGGCCAGGACCATCCCCTCCTGCACCCTGCTGCTGCTTCTGTATTATACTCAAAATATCTTAATGTCTCCTTCTCTCTCACTACTGAAATCTCTTTCCAAAACTAAATGATTTGATAGACAATAGATAGACAGGTGATAGATAAAAATCTATCGTAAGGGGGAAATATAAATCTTCGAACAAGAGAACAAAAGGAAATGAAATACAAAGTAGCCTGAAAAGATTTCCTTTGTTAATACCAGAAAGTCTTTCAAACCAGCGGTCAGGTTTACACACTATATGGAGCTGTACTTCTCACCTTCGAGATTCCTAAAGAAGCATCCTTAATGGTCTAGCCCCGAGGGCACCGCTCCTACCCTGTCGTCTGCCCTCCCACACTGCTCCAACCCTCTTCATCCCCAGCACTCAGGCGCTGCAGATCCATTTTTAATGCCAAGAGAGCCCTGCATGGGGGCCTCAATTTACTGGAGCCAAGGGCAAAGATAAAGCTATGAAATTGTTTGCAAGAGCTTAAAATAACTAGTCTGGCAAAGCTAAGCTACACTTTGAGAGAGACAGCAGAGCAGCAGAAAAGGGAATTCTAACCAGCCAGCTGCCCATAAATGACCTCCCTGCTTTGCCCAGTAGTACACTTCCTCCCTATGAGAACATCTCCCCCAAGGCAGTGACAGTCATTCAGCTTTTTATCTCTCACCCACATATCATCTCTTTACATGTCTAACTGAACAGTAAAAGACCAGCGGCAATGAGAGAAGCGCTTTTAACGTAATTTAATATGACTTCAGAAACCACAGCCAGGAAACAAATACGTCAGTGGATGTATTTTTCTTTTAGAATGACCAAAATTTACTCACCATGAAATCCTCTGTTGTAAGCATAACCCCAAAGGATTGCAAAACAAAAGCTAGATTCACCGGCTTCTTCTTTGCTAAACAAGACTCACCCTGTCCCTTGGAGCAGTCAGCAACCAAAAGGGCAAGTGACTGAGAGCAAGAAGGGACCTAAAGAGAGGAAGCCTCGACGGAAGAGGTCCTGGGTCCCACCTGTGCCATCCGGGGCACTGAACCAAGCCACTTGGATGGAATTCCAACAATGGGATGACTGTTAACCAACACCAGTCTCAGTGTTTCCCTGCAGTAGGCACAGAACCAACATGATGCACCAGCGAGTGCAGACGCTCATGTTCTTGCCAAGCCCTTGAGCAAGCTGGATCCAATCTCCATTATCTCATTTGATTCTGGGTCCCTGACTACAATGGTGAATGAGTCCAAGCCCCAGTAAATATCCATGTCCTGAATGGTTCCCAGAAACTTGGGTTAGTTCTAGCACCTTCACAGAGTCCATGCTCAGTCTACATATCTTCCCATTCTCCTCCACTAGCAAACAAGCAGCTTCCAAGCTGGGCCCTGGAAACTTCCAAACTGGAGGTAGCCAGTAATTCGACAGGATGTTCTTCAGAAAATATGAGCCAGGATTTCTGAGGTGCAAGGAGCCCCAGCATGTTCCTAAGTATGCTGACTCCCAAACTGAAGACCAAAATTTCAAAGTTTTATATAGTATCTCCCATAAGTGGACAAATTAAAGATTAAATTTGTCCTAATAAATAATAATAAATAAATGTCTATTTATTTAGACACCACCCATCACATGACTGTTTTTATCCTAACTCTGATAAATATTAGGGGCTTAGAATCAATTTTTGGTTTATCTTGATATCCACATAACCCATCCCTGGGTCTGGCACACAACTCAACAAAACTTTGTGTAATTGAATTATCCTTGCTGGTAATAAAGTACATATCACAGAGCACACATCCCTTGCATTAAGCTTACTTGTATATTATATTGAATTTATTTGCATACCATGTTATAAACTTGTAGAGGACTGGAGCCATCATAGGTGACCAATAAATATGTGTTCATCAAATAAATGAAGTCAGAGAAATCATGAATTTCTCAAACCAGGAAGTTTTTAAAAAACCAACTTAGGCTTATTATTTCAAAATAATCTACCACCAAATTTTTTTATCACACTTGCTAAGAAGTTGCAGAATGATATACATTGAACTTAAAAAACTCTTCTAATCAATTCTAATGAGCACAAAGGGGAAAAGAGAGACACCACCCCCCCAAAAGTCAAAGATGCAGTTAAAAAGATAAAGTATTATTGTCTGGTTAATTATTTTCTGCACTGGCAGGGCTACTTCGTAAGCTTACTGCAATGGGAAAGGTTTTAGTGGTGTTGGTAGTACCTGTCTGTCAGCATCTGGTCTCTAGGGCTTGTGCCCAGCAGTGTGAGCTGGGGCCAGACACATCTCAAAGCAGTTTTACCCACTTGAAACACACTAGGCACCTAGCTGATTGGGTCAAATGGTTCCCATGGATACTTCTCATATCAAGTATTGTATGAAGTCTATATGCTACTTGATTAATGCATTTTCAGTATTAATAAATTCAAATGCACCTAGCTGATTGGGTCAAATGGTTCCCATGGATACTTCTCATATCAAGTATTGTATGAAATCTATATGCTACTTGATTAATGCATTTTCAGTATTAATAAATTCAAATTGGTTAATATTACTGAAAAACAGAAATATCCTGAGTTAAGGTGAAAAT
>NW_007726721.1:37750-38693 GCF_000696425.1 Galeopterus variegatus
GCGCGACACTGAGGGTTGCGATCCGTTGCTGGTCATGAAAAAAGACAAAAAAAGGAAAAAATAAAAATAAAAAAATAAAAATAAATTCAAATTGGTTAATATTACTGAAAAACAGAAATATCCTGAGTTAAGGTGAAAATTTGATGCAAATCAACTTTCTATGAGATACAGATTATGATGCAATTCATTAAATAAACAGTATGTTTCAGTGAGTCTAGAAAAATAGAACTTGGATGACATCTTAAATATACAGCATTCTAATTTTACCCAAGCTAAATAATTGTATGTTATTATAATAATACACACTATTACTAGGTAATAATAGGGTTGCATTCATATACTAAGCACTTTACAAACTACAAGTACAATGGCATTTGCAGTAATGGTTATCATCAAGTTTGCAAAAAGTTGACTGCCTCCACTTTCATATGTTCATGTGCCTTAGTACAACTGAATTTTCCAAAATCCTTAGGGAGAAAAGTCACAAAGGAGTGACGTAACGGTGTAGAAGAGAAAAGTGAGGGAAGTGTTTGCTGTTTGCAACAGGATCTTGGTTTATGAAAAAGAGCATGAATTTAGAAGACAGACTACTCTGAATTTGAATCCTGCCTCTTGGTTATGAGCTGTGTGACCTTGGGCAAGTGACTTACCTATTCTTTCCTAAGCTGTAAAAATGGTGGTAATAATACCCCAAAGAGCTGAGTCAAAAATTAAGCCAGATAATGCATGTGAAAATGTCTCACACCACAAACGAAAGATAGTACTGCTCATAAATGTCTAGTTTTCTTATGTAAATTTTTTGCTTACAATTCACAGCTGACACTGGAAAGCACTAATAGCTTTGCCCCTCCTCTCCCCACTTTCCCCCACTCTCTATGTGGTCAGACCCACCCTCACTTTTTTTCCCTCCATTGTCCCCTTATTCAAATAAAATTTGTGATCT
>NW_007726721.1:40041-69906 GCF_000696425.1 Galeopterus variegatus
ATGCATTCCCAAAAGGCAGACATTTACTCTCTCCTCATCACCAGGATTAGGCACAATTATGTCATTAACCTTCCAAACATTCCTTTTGGATGGTGGTGAATTTTCTAATAACCATTATGGTCAAGCTGAGGTCAGAGGTAAACAAAAGGTTAAGTATCACAGAGTCTAGGGTCATATAACTTCAGAGGCAAAAACTGTGATTGGAATCTCGGTCCTCTGGTTAATTACCTCACTACCATCCGGGCCGTGTGTCTCTTCTGATGCCTACAGAGACTTTTAGTTCCTGATGTTCACAGGTCATGAGGAAAGCTCAAAAGGTAGAAAAATGATCAAGTAACCATGGACAGAAGCAGAGGCTCTTCAGCCTGCTTCATCATGGTTGTGGCTACCTATCAGGGATGTGGTTTCTTCAGCTAGAGCTCTATACAGAAAAATCTAAACCAAAGGAGTGGGTATATTCAACATCAACTAACCTGGAACAGAGCAGAGTCAGCCAGTGAGGAGACAAAACAGCGTTCTTGCAGCTGAACTTTCTCCTGCTTTCTACCTAGGACATAAGCAGAAAATTCGTCTCCTCATGTGAATTATCCAGTCTGCAGCTCAGATCCTAAGTTTAAGTTAAACAACTGCAACTGAAATATACTGAGATTCTACCACATGTTTCCTACTAAACTGGGTGTTTTATATATTTTTCTTATTTAATCTTTGTAGCAACCTGCAAGTTATATATTATGCCCCCATTTTACTACAAGACTCCAAGAGACCAAGTAAATTACCCAAGTGAAGTATAGAAATGGGACTCTTACTAAGTGACATTTAGCAGACTCCAAAGTGCATGATTTACATTGTGTTTTAATTTTCTTATGAAGAAACTCTCTGTAAGGTGAGGGTCTGACCACAGCATTCCTGTCTGTAGACCACTCACCTACAACTTCTGACAACCTTCCTCAGCTGGGGTTGATTTCTTTAAAGTGAAATCAGTTTTACGCCAGGAATCAGTTTGCCTCCTACTGTGTATGCCAAGGAAAGATTGTACTAGATAGTAACCATAACACCTGGTTGACCACAGGATCCCCAGAAGAGACCCAAATTATGAACTTCTATAAAAAGAAAATGGAGATTATATGGCTGCCTGGAATGGCCGTTAGAGTCCAGAGTTCCCTAAAATAGTTGCATTTAATGTTATATTGTTAGAAACATAACAAAGACATAAATGGCAATCTTTAAAATAAGCAGGGAGGCTTCTGATCAAGATGGCAGAATAGACAGTCCCAGCCTCACTCTCTCCCACAAATCAACCAATTTACAACTATAAAAAAGCAACAACAGCCAAGCTGGGGCTGCTAGAGCTCAGGGGAAGAGGAGGAGAGACCTATGGAGTTCATGAAGATGGGAGAAGCTACCATGAGAGAAAGAAAACCTGCCTGGAGCATTTCAGGCCACAGCCACTTTAAGGCTGGAGCTGCTGAGTGCATGGAGTAGGAACCAGCAGAAGCTGTAGCTGTGCTCTTCAGATGAAGTTGCTTGGAGGTGGCAGGGGAGAAGAGGGCCTGGCCTGGGGGCCACCAAGACCACTAATAGTGTTCCTGTGGACCCACACAGGAGCGAGGAACCACAGCAACTGAAAAAATGGAGCCATTCAGAGGCNCTGTGGACCCACACAGGAGCGAGGAACCACAGCAACTGAAAAAATGGAGCCATTCAGAGGCCGGTGAGTCATCACAAGGGACTGGCTCAGGGCCCATCCCATGGGAAGTTTTTGGAGCATGGGCAGTGGGGAAGATGGGCCCACTGGGGAAACACTGGGACACAGCTAGGACAGCTGATCCACCTCCCAATCAGCACAAGACCACTCAGAGGAGACTGGTCAGAAATATAGAATTGCATGGGGTGCAGTTTGATGAACAGACTCAGGCCCAGACCAGAGTTACTACACATCTCAGGTGCACCAGGTCTCTGGAGAGCTGGAAATACCTATAAGGTCAACCATTAAACCCTGAGCTGCACAAAAAACCTTCACTAGGGAAACAGCAGCAAAGCAGTAATTTAGCTCAACCACACAGCTCAAGTACTTCTTCCCACAGGAAGTTCCCCCATTTTAAAAGTAAGCAAAGAACAAAAAATTAGTTCCGGCCCAGGCACACCACCAGCGTCAAGGAGCATGCCAAAAACATCACCTCCATGTGGGTGGCCCACCACAGCCTGAAAAAATGGAGCCATTCAGAGGCTGGTGAGTCATCACAAGGGACTGGCTCAGGGCCCATCCCATGGGAAGTTTTTGGAGAATGGGCACTGGGGAAGATGAGCCCACTGGGGAAACACTGGGACACAGCTAGGACAGCTGATCCACCTCCCAATCAGCACAAGACCACTCAGAGGAGACTGGTCAGGAATATAGAATTGCATGGGGTGCAGTTTGATGAACAGACTCAGGCCCAGACCAGAGTTACTACACAACTCAGGTGCACCAGGTCTCTGGAGAGCTGGAAATACCTATAAGGTCAACCATTAAACCCTGAGCTGCACAAAAAACCTTCACTAGGGAAACAGCAGCAAAGCAGTAATTTAGCTCAACCACACAGCTCAAGTACTGCTTCCCACAGGAAGTTCCCCCATTTTAAAAGTAAGCAAAGAACAAAAAATTAGTTCCGGCCCAGGCACACCACCAGCGCCAAGGAGCATGCCAAAAACATCACCTCCATGTGGGTGGCCCACCACAGCCACCACAATAACCATGGCTGCCACAAAAGTGATTGTACATCACAACCACCAGCAGATGGTCCACCAGCCACTGGAGTGCATTGACTCAAGGAGAGTCACCAGCAGAGATCAAAGAAAAGAAGAGAATGTCTCTCTCTACAAAGCCCATTCCAGAGTGACAGAAGAAGCACCTGCTGTAAAATAATATTGGGGGACCTGAACACACCTCTCAACATTGGACAGATCATGTAGGCAACAAATCAATGTCTCTCTCTACAAAGCCCATTCCAGAGTGACAGAAGAAGCACCTGCTGTACAATAATATTGGGGGACCTGAACACACCTCTCAACATTGGACAGATCATGTAGGCAACAAATCAACAGAGTAACCATTACTCTTTCAGAGGAACAGAAGAAATCTAGGGTTATCAGAGGGGCGAGGAGGGAGGGAGAAGGGGATAGGGAGAGATTGGATGAGGGGGCGTAAAGAATAAGTACAAGTTGTAACAACACATATACTAGTAATATTGATTTGATCAACATATGTCAACATTGAACCCCCAAAATATGTATACTCAATTATGATTCAATAAAAATTAAATAAATAAATAAATAATTTTAAAAATAAACTAAGCAGGACCTCTGTCATCTTCCTCTTGTTGCTTTCTTCCCTAGATATCTGCTTTGGGACCCGTGTCTTCTCTCTAGAGTGCAGAGGCTCTAGTTCAGGGCTCCTCAACCTTGACACTATTGACATTTGGGGTAGGAAAATTCTTTGTTGGGGGTAGGGAGGCAGGCGATCTGTCCTGGGTGTTGTGAAATGTTTAGTAGCAATCCTGCCCTCTTCCTACTAGATGTCAGCAGCAACTCTCCCGGTCAGGAAAATCAAAAATGTCTCCAGATGTTGCTGAATGTCCCCTGGAGGACAAAATTGCTCCCAGTTAAGAATCATTGGCCTCAATCACGCTTAGTTACCAAAAAACTCTAGGAATCTGTAGGTTGAGTGTTGTTGTGCTGCCCTGAGATCATTTTCAGGAAATTACCAGGCTTGCTTATCTTAAAAGGCTGATAATCTGGACTCAAAAGAAAGTAGATGGTATCTCCAGGTGTCATCTGCAGAGCAGTAGAATAAAGAAGTTCCAACCTTAGAGAATTTTGCAGGAAATGGCCATTCATTTCCTACACAGTGAGTGGACAAAAAACACCAAAAAATTCTAGGATGAAAAGGGTCAGTCATTAAAACGAGTGCTCGTTTGTATACATTTTCAATTGAATCTCTTTTAACACAGAGTAAGCCACAGCTTATGGAAATGAGAAAAATACAATTTTTCATTTCTACTCATAGGGCTATTTTTTGGTGCAAATAAATCAGAAAATAAAACTTGATATTGAGATGGCCTTCCTTCTCAATTGTATTTAGTACCAATGCACAAGAAATGATTTTCAGAAAATCATTTTCTGAAAATTATTTCTATTTGCAATATGCTATTTGAGTCTTGCAAAAACCATGTGAATTCTGCAAAGTGTTCATCCTTATCCCTTGGATTGAATGAAGTTACACTGAGGAAATATCCGCACAGCATAGCAGCACAGCACAAATATTGGTTTAGGTATGTTTAATCTTTTTCACCTTTTTCCAATTTTAATTTTTTTTTTCAATCTGGCTAGAGTCAGTTACATCAGGAATTAATCAGTGAGGTCTTTGTTTGCCTGTTCTATTTGTCTGCAACTAAACACTATATTATAGATGAAATTCAAACGGATGTCTCCACATTTTACTACAAGATTACCGATAAGAGGGTTGGATTAGGAGGGACTGGAGATGGAGTAATTTTAAGTAATAGAAAACATAAACTACCCAGCCACCAGAGGAGTCATTTCATATTGTTAAAATAGAGACAATGTTCTAAATGCTTGGAAAGGATTCACAGAAAAGCAGTGTATGTAGATATAAATATAAACATACATAATGATATTATTCTCACAACAATCCTAAGAGGTAGATACTGTGACTATCCCCGTTTTTCTGATGAGAAACTGAAGCACAAGAAAGTTTAGTTAGTAGCTCAAAGCCAGAGCTGAGTTTGGAACCTTGGAAGCCTGACTCCCAAGCTCACACTCAACTATCACATAGAACTGACTCAACGAGGTTAGAAATAAGAATCTAGGGGCCGGCCCGGTGGCGCACTGGTGAGTGCGCCGCTTGGGAGCGCGGCAGCGTTCACTCCGAGGGTTTGGATCCCATGTGGTGACCGGTTCCCACTCACTGGCTGAGCGTGGCGCCGGTGCAACACTGAGGGTTGCGATCCCGTTGCCGGTCCCCGGTACGGGCGCAACACCGAGGGTTGCGATCCCGTTACCGGCCAGTAAAAAAGACAAAAAGGAAAAAAAAAAAAAAAGAAATAAGAATCTAGGAAGGAAAGGGGATCATTTGTCCCAAAGAAGTATGAAGTCATAGGTCACTTAAAATATGGCTGCTTTGGAGAAAGACCTGGTAATTATTCAGTTAATTTGATCTCTATAGAGAGAAATTCCTTAGGAGTGGAGGAGAAAGGGGTCCAAAACGTCCCCTTCTGCTCTCTATATTCATCAAGTTAGCCATGTAATTGCCAAATGTAAAGCTGACTTGGTAGACATAGACGTAATGTTATTCTTTAAAGACAAACAGTTTTGTAAATAAGCATCTTCCCACTCCCACCGTGGATGAAAAAGCATTCCTGTGTAGGAGGCCGAGGAACCAACCACCTCAGATCTGGAGACGCCCCAGACCCGTGAAGAGACTCTTCATGGTTACCTTGGAAATGCTGCTGGGATTGGGATTGCTCCACTCCCACCCGCTGCTGCCGCTTCTCTTTCCTCTAGTTTTGGAAGTGCTCACCCTCCATCCCCTCCTCAGTCTTCCCTCCCTCCACCTGCCCTCTCAACATAGGTGTTTCCAAGGATCTGTCCTCAGCCATACTCATGGGCTCACACATCTCTCCCAAAGCCATTCTAAATCTTGGCCTCGAGCCTCACTGCTCCCCTGAATTCCTGACCCACATAACTAACTTCCTGCTGAACAATTCATTCATTTGTCCAAAACAGAACTCATATGCATCACCCTAAAAAAAAAAAAATCCCCATATCAATGATTGTAGCTAATAGCAATTGTCTCTATCACTGGTTCTCCTTACCCCTTCCTACCGTATTCCGACGTTTTCCTAATGCTGACTTCAAGTCAGAACTGAGTGCTTGAAAAAGGCTTAATTTGAAATGACATGGGCTATGATGACACACTCCATTCAAAGACTCATTGGGAAATTTTATACACATGTGTGTATATCTATATATATGAGTATGTGATATGTACCTATACATAATTGATAATTTGTACGCGCATTGCATGTTGAAATTATATTTTTATATATTGTGCTAAAATATTAAATCATTTCACCAGTTTCACTTTAGATTTTTTAATGTGGATGAATAATGACCTCCCAAAGATACCGACACCCAAATCCCCGGAACCTGTGAATATGTTATCTTATATGGCAAAAGAGACTTTTCATATGTGATTAACAATATTGAGAAGGGGAGGATGTCCTGGACTATGTGAATGGGCCCAATGCAATCACAAGGGTCCTTATATGACAGAGGCAGAGAGAGATTTAACTACAGAAAATACTATACTGCTGGCTTTGAAGACAGAGGGAGCAGCCACAAACCAAAGAAGGGAAGCGGCTTCTAAAAGCTGGAGCTGTCAAGGAAATAGATTCTTTCCTGAAGACTCCAAGAGGGAAAGAGTCCAGCCAACATCTTGATTGTAGACTTTAAACCCCAAAACTGTAAGAAAATAGATTTGTATTGTTTTAAGCCACTAGGTTTGTGGTAACTTGTCACAGTAGCAATGGGCAACTAATACATGCAGCTACTGGGAAAGTTAAAATTACACATGGCTCACATTCATAGCTCACTTTATATTTCTACAGCACAGTACTACTCAAGAATCCTGTTCCTTGTCAGTCCATTCCCCTGTGAGAATGATCTTATGCTGTCACTTTCCTGATGATGGCAACACAAGTGGATAAAATGAAGCCCAAATTCCTGTCTGCCTTTCAAATATCTATCCATCACTTCACGTTTTCCAGCCTTCCCAGGCTCATCGGCACTACACCACCACCACCACCCCAAAATCTTATCTTTCAACCAATCTGGTCTACCTCTGCTTCCATGAATTTTGCTTCTTTTCCTGTTTCGGTCCCTTTTCTCAAGGTATTCCCTTTTTCCTAAATGCATTTTATTTTATTTTTGTTTATTTCATTTCTTTCTATTTTCAAAATCCTGTTCATCCTTTGGAATTTACTTTAAATCCCAATTCTTGCAGGTCACCTTCCGCAGCTCCTGATAGGAGTTCATTTAGCTCTCTTCTATATCTCCTATTGTGTGTTACCACTTGTATCACAACATCATTGAAATCTGACTTAGAGATGTTCCTTCACTGGGTGCTTCAAAAGGCAGGGGCCTGCCATCCTCATCCTGGTTTTGTCAACTGTGTCCTCCCAAAATTCACATGTTGAAGCCTTAAGCCCTGATGTGATTTTTATCTGGAAACAGCATCTTTAATTAAGGTTGAATGGGGTCATAAGGGTGCAGCCCTAATCCGGTAGGACTGTGGCCTTATAAAAAGAGGGATCCCTCTGTCTCTCTCTCTCCTCCCACCATGTGAGGACATGGCGAGAAAGCAGCTATCTGAACGCCAGGAAAAGAGCACTGTAAGAACCTTATTCTTGAATTTTCCAGCCTTCAGAACCATGAGAAAATAAATTTCTGTTTCTTAAGCCATCTAGTTTATGGCATTTTGTTGTTACCAACAGGTTGGGCCTTCAGGACCAACACTGGGTTTCTGCTCCACTGCTGCGGTATGAATGCTAAGGACTGATTTGTGGGCACCGGGGAACTATTTGTAGAGGGGACCCCAGGGAAAAAACAGACTTTCTTTGTGAGCTGGTGGGGATTCAAAACTGGTGAGATTTGCAATTAACAGCTCATTGATACTACCTCAATTGTATTGATAGGCCGCTGAAAGCTGAAATACACTGGAGACAGATAGGTAGGCAAGAGAATCTATGATACCAAATAACAGTTTGCAATTAACAGCTCATTGATACTACCTCAATTGTATTGATAGGCCGCTGAAAGCTGAAAGACACTGGAGACAGATAGGTAGGCAAGAGAATCTATGATACCAAATAACATGTTTTAAACAGAAAAGTTGTGCTTCCTGATGGGCTTGGATATGATTTACACCAGCCTCCTCATTTATAGCAGAACCGCAGCTAGAGCACAGGTCCCAAGTTCCTCATCCAGCATCCATTCAAGTAGGCTACCCTGCATAGACATTCTTCTGTATGGAGGCCTTTGAAGAGACTTTTATATTTCCATGAATAAAATATTTTAATAAACATTAACTTCAAATCATTCATTAAAAAATGTATATTGGGAAAAAGGACAGATGAAAACCATTATGCAACCCCAACATTAAAAGTCCCCTGAATTACATGTGTAGGTGATGACAGCTCTCTATTCTTAGTTCCCTGAGTGACACCAGCTGTCCACCATGAGAGTTCTGGAACATTTCCCCAAAGAACAACGTGTTAAATTATGCCACTTTTACTGCCTTGTAAGAGAATCGTATCAGTCCAAGGCTGGTAGACTGAAATCTCTGCTTTCAAATGGATCAAGTTGAAATTGGACATAAAGTAAAAGGTTTATTTTCACATCAACCAACTCTCTGCCTCCAACACCAACTGGGGGTCCAACAATTCAATTCAATTCTGATACTATTCCAAGTTAGCCCAGACCCTACTAGTTAAGGCCTCAGTCCCACAAGACTGTCCCCACTTTAGACAGCAGTTGCAAGTGGGGTGCCCAGGCTGACTGAAAATTTAGGGGTTCCCATGACCCCTTTCTCACGTTCAATAATTTGCTATAACAACTCACAGAACTCAGTTTATTAACCAGTATATTATAAAGAATAAACTCACAAACAACCAAATGTAAGAGATACACAGAGCATGGTACGGGGGAGGGGCGTGAAGGTCTCGCACCTTCTCTTGACATGCCACCTTCTCAGCACCTTGATGTGTTCACCAACATGGAAGCTTTCCAAACACTGACTTAGAGGGTTTTATGTAGGTTTCATGACATAGGCATGATTGATTAAATCACTGGTGTAAGGAAAATACAGGAAAATGGTCAGGGCCCCTCAGACAGATGTTCAGAATCTTGCTGAGCATTTGCTGTAAATATCTACATGCTACCATGCTTCCTTGGTTACTATCTAATGTAATTGTATATGGGCACCTAGGTGTCCTGGGTTATGGACCTGAGTATAAAGAACTGAAGACTCTGAGACACGGCACTTCTCAGGACGCTCCACAAGGCCACTAGGGTAGCTGCTCCTAGCTCTGAATAAAGCCTATTAACTTTTACCCATGGCTCCCAGGATCTTTTCCTATTACCGAGCTTGTGCACCTGTGTGTGAAGGGTTTGTGACCCAATCTGTACAACAGGCTTGAGAGGTCTGTGAGCCCTAGCCCTAGCAATACAACTGGCCATTAGTGATTGACCTAAACCTCCATCCCCTCTCCTCTCCCTGGAGGTAAAGGGACAGAACTGGAACTGCCGAGGCTGGTCATTCTTGTAACCAGCCCCCATCCTGAAGTTATCTGGAGGCCCTCCAAGAATCACCTCGTTACAACAACAAAAAAAGCTCCTATCTCTCTTATCACTCAGGAAATTCCATGGATTTTAGGAGCTCTGTGCCAGGAAACTGGGACAAAGACCAAATATGTATTTTCCATTATACCACAACAAGAGAAGTATTTTACATTCATACAGTAATATACAGACTATATTATTTTGGTTGATCCACACAGTAACTTTGGAAGGTTGATAAAACAGGTATTTTTATCCCTCTTTTATATATAAAGAAAGTTCCTAAAGCTAGGATGTGGTAGAGAGAAAAATCAAATTCATATTCTCAAACATAATCAGAAAACATATCTTAAAATGAAGACAACTTCTGAACTGTTAGGTTTACAGAGAACTCAAGGAATCATCTAGTTCAGTACCCTAATTTGGGGGCACAGGAAAGACTAGGAAGTGCTTGCTTCCTCTCATCACTGAGTTTCTGGCCTTGCTAGTCCCACTTTCTAAAATTGCTTTGCCAGCTACCCCGCTCCCACCCAAATTCTCACACAGAGGCTTTTTCTCATCCAGGAAGCCCTGACCGACCTCGCTGACTAAGCCAGATTCCCCTACTCAATGCTCTCTCGGTGCCATTGACTTCTCCATAGCACTTACCACTGCTGTGATTTTTACATTTAATCATGTAATTCTTTAATTACCCAAGATGATATCATCAATTTCAATGTCTGTCTTCCCCACTAGTCTATATGCTTCACAAAGGCACTATTGTATTCCCAGCATCTAAAAGAAAGCTAAATTTGAATAAATATTTTCTAAATGGATTCATTTATCTTGAATGCATCTCCAGACCCTAGTCCAATTATTTTTATCTACTGCTCTATGGAAACCTGAATTAATCTTTCTCCACTTACATTCACAAATTGGCCAGAGTCTTAAGGGAGGAGTCTGTTCAACGTGAAGTTTCTTAAGAGGAAGTGAAAATTCCACAGAAATGCTAAAAGTGAATGCATCCCTTCTCACAGCCCCAGGCCCCTATGTCTAACAGAACCTGCCTGTGGAGAGAATCTGGTTCGTTAATCTTGTTATCCCAGATGCAACCCCGGTGTCTTAGGCTTCACTAAATGGTAGGTACAGTTAGAGCCCTACTAGCATTAATCACTAATTGTCTCTGACTCCAAAATGTATGTAAATGTTTAGAAAGTCCCCCTTCTGCCACAAATATGTCAAGAAATCTTTAATACAAATCTACCTGGCCATTTTTTCCCACCACTGTCAGGTGACCCAACCACACAACTCCAGCTCCTCCCCCAAACCTCACAGAAGTCAACAGTGGATCAGAAATTCTGGTTCTGTGACCTGCTCTCTGAAAATTCCCTGACAGTGAGACTGGAGAACCACACGAGAGTTGAGTGAGAAAAGACAATTCTTTCTGTGTCACCTTCATTAGGGTCCCAGCCATGTGGCTTCATGGAAGTCTTCCCCTCCACAGGTGGCCCTTTTTCCCAATGTTCTTGGGTTGGAATGAGTCCCATGACAGACAACTGGCATGCTTCTCACCTCTGACCCCCATGCCAAGGCTGGATCCAGCTCCCTGGGCCAGCCTCCCTATCCTGCAGTGAACCTCGCCAGAGGTCCGCAGGGTCTCTAATTGGACCAAACCCAAACTCCATTTGGGTTATGCTAGTCCACCAGACATATTTTTACCAGTCTGGCTGCATTCACATTTATTCCCAGTAGGTCTTCAGACCTACTGTAAACAGAGTCAGGCAAATGTCCCTGAGTGGAAAGCCAGCCCTTATCTCCAATCACCAGAAAGATCTGTGCCCAAACGCCTATGTCATTAAAGCACCCTGGACAACCAGGTCTTCCCGGTGTTAGAGACACTTAAAAAGTTCTCTAGAATAGTGGGTTACATCACTATACCTCAGGAAGAGAGACCTTTACTTAAATTCCAACTATCTCATTTACTGTCTAGGTCACCTTGGACAAATTCATTATCCTCTCTGGGCCTTGATTTTCTTACCCATTAAATGGAGATTAAAATACCTATCTCAAATGGTTGGTGTGAGTATTAGAAATGAAATAGCATATGTAAAATGGCCTAGCACCAAGAAAGTGAAAATAAGCATTACTGCCCTAGAACCTTCCCTTCCTATGCATCGGGACTAGAGTGGAGAAAGGACGGGGACTTCTTCATGGACATAAAAGCATAGAAGGAAGAGTCTAGGGCCCAATACGAATGTCCATAGATTTACTCAGTAAAATAATTATTTCTTCCAACATATATTCACACCTCACCATCAATTCAGCATTTATGCTTCCCTAGGGATTGGTTAATGTAACTACTGCTATCTTATTGACGTGACCCATTCTTGAGGAAACTGAGGCACCAAGGAGGTGACCTTCCAGTTTCATGCAGAAAGTCAATAAGAAGTATAAGTAAAATCAATTTTAAAAGCTGTATTTATAAATTTCTGGGTATTTCAAGAAACCAATCTAATAGCTACTCTTTACTTAGTGCTTACTGCATATCAGACACTCTGCTAGGTGTTTACAATATTTTTATTCCATAAATACTTGTGAAGCATCTTCTGTATCCTGGACACAGAGAATATGATGATAAGCAAAAAGAATTATAGTCTCTGCTCTCACAGAGTCCTGTGCAGGAGCCAGACACCAAATAGTCACACAAGTAAGGAAAGTTACTCAGTGTGAATGGAGGGTACAGCATGGCGTAAGAAAGAGCTTCCCATTTGAAGGGAACATTTGAGCTGCAATCTAAAGGATGAATAATAGTGAACTAAGAAATCAAGAGGGAAAAAAGTCTCTGGGCAGGGGAAACAGCAAGGGCTGAGACCCTGGGGCAGGATGGAGCATGCAACATTCAAGAAACTACTAGGTCCAGCATGGCTGGTTCACAGAAGGAGAGGGAAGAATGAGGTCCGATGAGTCTGGAGGGACCCTGAGGGGCTACGGTTACCTTGGAAACTTTAGCCTTTATCCTGAACGCAGCCAGAAGTCATTGAATCAATCAATTAATCTATTGAGGGCTTCAGGATTTGGGGAGAGTATCATCCTACCACAAACATCTACATAATAACTAGTGTAGAATTCAAATCCGCTAGACCACTAAATAAATACTCTCTGGTTCTGATCGAGAATCCAATAGCCTTTGTGAGTGAACAGCTGGCAGATAGGTCTAAACCCTTTTATCCACAAACACCAGTGCAGACTTTAGAATCAACATGTGCTATGCCACTCAACACATGTGTTCAGGAGAGACAGAAAATGTTTCAAAATGCTAAGACAGATCACTGCTTCTCATACATGTTGTTATAAAAAAAAAAAAAAAGTAAGACATTTTGAGGTAAAAGCTGAATTTTGGCTTCAAAGGTTCTCAAGACAGCTACATCGGCACCACTGAACATAGCAATCTGGAACTTCACATGGTGAGAATTAAGCATTTCTCACTCAATATAAACTGTGAAATGCATTTGAAAATAGAGTTCTCTATTAAAATTAGCATTTTTTGTACCTGCCCAGCAGCAGTTTATATTTATAGCATTTACAGCATGAGATTATTGAGATGAGATGGTGCTCCAATCTCCATGAGCTGTCACAGGCTTAGGAAGGTGCAGAAAATGAGGACAAGTTCACCTGGGTTCTCAGTACACAGGGGAGATAGTGTAAGATCAGAATACAGTTCATCAGAAGACTGCTTTAAGACAAGGTTTGGGGAAATAGACATTTAGGATAAAGTTTCCAGATGCAAAAGACTTCACTATGAGTCCATAATTTTTTAAAGCTTTTCATCATCCCACCCCATATGCCAGGGATTGCAAACACAAGACCAGTTATCATTTGTTGCATTTAGTGGTATCTTTCTTTTTCTCTTAAATTTACTTCATGAGTGGTATGCTACTTTTAAAATTAAAATGAGTTTAATTTTTTTTTTTTTAAAAAAAGATGACCGGTAAGGGGATCTTAACCCTTGACTTGGTGTTGTCAGCACCACGCTCAGCCAGTGAGCCAACCGGCCATCCGTATGTGGGATCCGAACCCAGGGCCTTGGTGTTATCAGCACCGCACTCTCCCGAGTGAGCCACGGGCTGGCCCAAAATGAGTTTAATTTAAAAGTTCCTTATTTTGAAATTTTTTAAACACCTTTAAGGTTAGCAGAAATAGTCTAAGTTTTTGCTGAAGTGGGGTTAAGTAATCATTGTTCTTTATCTTGGTCAGACTCTAAGGACACTCGACCAAATATACAAAACTTAGAGATGAAGGAGAAAAAAAATTCTGTGTTAAATATTTGATCAACCATTCTCAAGATCATGAACACATGAGTTCCTATGAAAAAATACATATCATTGTTTAGTTTCTAAATTTCTGAACTAGCAGATACCTCGTGTTCTTTATTTCTTTCTGTCCACATTTTTGACCATTATGATATTATTACTATTGCCCTCCAAATATTGCTAATGGAAAGAAAAGCAACAAAGTCAAAACAAATCTCTGTGTATCTTGTTAGCAGTGCTTGTGAAAGTTCAGTCAAACAGGAAACTGAAGCTCTCTGACCCAGCAAGACATCTGCATAATCTGAGGATGGTCTGTTTGCACACTCTCCCAGTCCCTTGTTAATGCGTCTACTCAAGACCTTCAGCTGCATCTCTTTGGGATTTATAGAACATAACTTTACAAGAATTAACAGCCCAACTCCCAATGCATTTACAATCTGCACAACACAATTCAGTATACAAAGTTGACTGTTGTTGTTTTAAGCCACTAGGTCTTGGGATGTTTTGTTACACAGCAAAAGGTAACTGGAACAGTAAGTGCTACAGTGAGAGCAGACCAGGAATTCTAATTTTGTTTTTCAATTGATTCAAAATGAAATTCAGAATTTACATGCATCCAAACACTTCACATCTTGAAAATGTTTTTGATGATTTTAAAAAAAAAAAGAATGGAGCTTTTGTTATTCAAAAGTTTTTCCTGTCTTATTTCCTGCTATTTGGGGTCCTAGAGTAGTAAACTTTTCCAGTTTTACAAGTTGCTATGTTTCGGACTCTAGTCCTTTTTATTTCTTTATATAAGCAAGTCAATGTTTGAGTGTTATCTCTTATTTTCTAATACATTTGAATTGCAGGCAGTAATAACCAATACACACTACTACTATTCCATCTTCCAACCACTTCCTCAAGAGGTACAGGTTACATGGGTACTTAGTCTGCCCTCTAAGTCATCACAGGCAATGTTTTATCACATGTTTTGCCACCACATAACATGAGTCTCTGTTTTTCCAATCTCTTCAAGCCAATTTCACATCATTTAGGCTGTGTTAAGGCAGAACATCACTTTGTGTCACAGTATTTGTATAAATTATGATAATACCACCTGTATACAAAGAAATTTCAGTGGCTTAACCAGGGGTACACTGGTAAAATGGCTCCTTGAAATGAATGCCTCGTTGTGTAGCATTTGCCAATTTCTGTATTTTAAGTGCTCCAATTATGCTGATTCCAAGCTATCCACCCAATGTCAACTGGCTTACAAATTTTCTGAAAGTTTAACAGTCAGCTCTTGCCAGACAGTACAAGCCAGATACAGCACACCAGAGGGCTTAACCCAGTGAATAAAATCTAATCAACAGTGGGAGGGGCTGAGAAGGGGCGTTTGCTTCACAGGGACCCAAGGTGATGAACGCTCTGCCAACAAATGGTTTCCAAGGTCATCTTGATGCCAAAATCCAGCCAGCAGATAGGGAAGAAGGACAATGGAGGACCCCAGGGGAAGATTTTACAGGTCAGGCCCTGAAGAGATGTACATAACTTCCAGTCACATTCCATTGGCCAGAATTCAGTTTATGGTTATACCTAACTTCAAGGGAAACTAGAGAATGTAGTCTAGCTCTGCCAACAAATGGTTTCCAAGGTCATCTTGATGCCAAAATCCAGCCAGCAGATAGGGAGGAAGGACAATGGAGGACCCCAGGGGAAGATTTTACAGGTCAGGCCCTGAAGAGATCTACATAACTTCCAGTCACATTCCATTGGCCAGAATTCAGTTTATGGTTATACCTAACTTCAAGGGAAACTAGAGAATGTAGTCTGGTTGTATGTCATGGTGGAAAGGAAACCAAGTTTGTTGAACATCTGGCTGGTTTCTGCACGCACTCCAGACCCAAGTTCCAGCCCATCATAGTATCATTAATATCTCATCAAATCATTCTGTACAGCTCAGTTTCGTTAGCCAGGGAGAAGAAAATTATGGTCGTCATGGTATAAAGCATGGCCTAATGTTGTCAGGAATTACAACAGTAATTGTAGCAACAAACACTATGCAGACGTATCTGATTGGCATAGGAAGGAGAAATATACAACATACACTGTGTGGCCGCGTTCTATCAAGCTCATGATAATGGTGACTTGTTCAAGTTATAGGAACAGAAACACTAGCTTTCTTATCCGCTCGTGCAACCTTGACACTGACACCGAGGACGACAAGAAAAACAATGAACTTGGAATGCAAAGGAAGCTTCAAAATGAGTACAAATCTTTAAAAAGAGTGTGGGTTCAAGTGGTCAGCAATTCCTATCCCAGCTTTGTCACTGCCAGCTCTCTCTGATTTAAGTCCCTTATGTGAAAACTGAATAATTATGCTTAATTCACAGAGTAGGGATGAGTAATTTAGATAATTATTACAAAATTCTGGCACATGGTAGGTATTCCTCAATGTTATTTCCTTCTCCCCTCCCCATCCAACAGGCACATTTAGCCAAATTCTAGAAGGAAAAGTTAGTTGCTGGTGTTCCTCCACAGATACTTATAGCACCTCTGCCTCTTGGCATGGTCTGCTACAAACTCTGAAGTTTCCCTCTCTTCTCTTTTCCCAGGAAAATCTCTGTGGCCTTTCCATCTGGGTCATGCATGGCTCTCCACTAACCTGGTTAATGTGTTTAATAATTCTTGGACAGTTTGGAGACAATGTTGTTGCCAAAATACCTGGTGGCAGTGGGGACAGTGATCAGAGATTCTAAACATCCTACAATACCCAGGAAATTATACACAAGAAAAAAATTACCCTGTCCACAATGTCAACAGTGCCTCCCACTGTAAGGAATTCTTTAATAGTGGAAATTTCAAAAAGTCTTATGGAAGAGAAATAAAGAGAGAGAACTCTTCCTTGACACTGTGCAATAGCCACCCTTCTGCCTCTATCTAGTCTTGGACCTGCCCATCTCCCCTGAAGTGTTTCTATAAGAGAAAAAGCCTTGTACTTCTATCTTCCCCCGGGTAGATGGGCCGCACTCCACCCCATCCCCAGCCCAGGAGTATTGTGACCATTCTTGCATGCATCTGACCTCATGATCCAACTACATATAATAAACACTGTGGAAATCATCCCATGGGGTAAGGCCATTTTTTTTCCACTTAAAGTGGTGATGATTGACCTGGGAAGCAATAATTAAGTCTGGGTATAGATAAACAATAGGCAAGCTTACACAACCAAATTCCTCATTACAATCCAGTCAAAGTTAAAACTAATGACAAGTTGTGTCAGAAATAATGACACAAAAACCCCTCACTCAAGTGTGTTTAGTTCAAAGACAGTCCCTTTTAAGCATAAAACAGGACTTCTATTCATTTGGATGTCATGAAATTATAAAGTTTATACTGCTTAATTTGGAAAACTGTTAGCTGATGCATATTTATATTTCTGTTTAAAAACTAGAGTGTTAAATCTCTTCCCCTAAAGAGACTCTGAGTTGATCAAAGATGCAGGATTGTCCTAATTCTTTTCAAATGTAGACCATCTTTAAAAAGTTAGAGCAAGAAACAAGTCCATAATTAAATAAAATTAAAACTCTTATGATGCTTGCGATTTAAGGTTATCTTTTTAGTGGGCCTAATCTCAAAGCATTTTATTACTGGGTGAAAAAGTTAGAGCAAGAAACAAGTCCATAATTAAATAAAATTAAAACTCTTATGATGCTTGCAATTTAAGGTTATCTTTTTAGTGGGCCTAATCTCAAAGCATTTTATTACTGGGTGAAGTCCCTTTTGCCATACCATGGATTCTGAGTCCAGGACCCAGCAGGTCACAGGTTTGCCTTTTATATACATTTTATGGAATAAAAATCCTCCAAGCCTGAGCTGAAAAGCACAGAAGGTTCTCAAGTACAGCGGTCTGCCTTAAATCCTGTGTATTCACAGGCACTGGGCATCTCGCCCTTTGGCTCCAAACCAAGGACATTGCTTAAGAACGAGCTGGTTCATCCCCAGGGTCGTTTAACCTTCACTCCTCAGACAGAGTTTGTTTAAGTGTTTTGCTCTTCAGATCCCGTTTTTTGGCCCCTGGTTCTTGAGAGGCTCTCAAAAGCCCTGGCTTCTTTTCTTACGACCCACAGAGGACCTCTCTGATTAGAATGGAAGGAGCAGAGGAAGCTAGACCTAAGCACTTTTCCATGAGCCTGAAATCTCTGTTGACATATCCTCTGCCTCTCAGCTAGGACACTTGGAATCAGCCACAACCAGTCCAATTCCTCCCCTTGATGTGATTACCTGAACACGGTGTAGCAGGAAGCCTAGACAAGATGCATCGGTCCTTATGAACTGAAGCTCCTCATTCCCTGAAATTAAAAGATACATGGTAATTCTGCTGCCTGAGGCTCCAGGCATCACATTTCTCTCAGTGCAGACTTCCCCCAAATTGGAAGGGAATTGTCATTTAGGAACATTGTTAAAAATCTTCTATTTCCAAGTGGCATCCAACAGCCCCTTGCCCAGACACAGTGCTTTTCTGCTGTCTGAAGGCCCTTTCTTCAGAATCCAAATACCATCTCTGGGGGGAGGGATATCTCTGGTCATAGGCTCCCCGGGTACTTTCCCAGCACAAATCCCCACCATGATGCTGCCCAGGAAAGGGCTGGTAAACATCAGTCTTCTCCTCCATGCCAGCAACTCAATCGTGAGCAGCACTGTCTCAACCCTTATCTGCTTTGTACCTCATAACCATCTATGATATTCACATATTTCCTCCATTTACAGATGAGAAAACTTTGGTCCAGCTTCCATGAGTGACAGAGAGTCAATGAAAGAGTAGCCACCAAACTAAGAGTGTAACCCAAATTGTCTGGCTCCAAGATCAGTGCCCCTCCCATGCCACCACCTGCAGCTGGCTCCTCCGAAAGCCTCCATCTCCGGCAGCTGCAGAGAGGACCCATCAGTGCCAGAGTTCTTGTTTATGGAGGGATGTTCACGAGTTGACTGCAACAAGTCAGCAGGCATTGACATGCAACTAACGTAGGTCTCATCTACTTTGTATATGAGATTTTTAATCAGACAAATCTAAATAGGACACTAGTGTGGGTATTTATTTTAATTCAGCCTCCAGACCACAATGGGAGAACATGCTGCTGCTAGTTTTTCGCAAGTCAATTAGTGGCTGGAAGCTGGCAACCTTCAGGAACCATATCCTGCTTTACAATACTTAGCCTACACATATACCTTCAAATTACAGGAATTGAAAGATAACATATTATATATCCAGGTCCATGCAATCAAAGGGAACCACCCTAATTGCACTCAGTCAAAAATGGCCCAACTCTGCCCTGAATTGTTTAGGTAATTAAGGGCAAGCCAAAGTTATTTGTCAGAATTACCCAGTTGCGTGTGATTTTCTGTGCTCTGTGGACAAGCCCTATAAACTTGTCATTCTTTTGTGTGCTTTATATACTTTCATATATGTTTATCTTTACAGGTTTATATGAGTTTTCATATTTTACAGGGTGTTATTGTCATGGGTGTTACCAGTCTTAAATGAAATGGTTATTTCACAAACCACAATTGCAACGATTACAATTAATTACAAGTAAGATACATTATAAGTGTCTTATACTGTAAACAACTTGAAGACAAGTAAAGCTGTCGATTCACTCTTCTGCTTAGGGTATTAACTGCAGGCACAGCCAGCAGCACGTGTAGACCGTGTAAGACAAGCAGCGAGAGATTCCTCCAGCAGTGGAGGGGGGAGACCCTAACTGTTATTTCAGTGGCTTTGTCATTTGTTTCATTTCATTATTCTTGCCACCAAGTCGCAATTTCCTCCTTTCCGTGCAGCTAAATCATTTTGAACATGTTAACTCTAGGACACTGATGCCTTTTACATCCAACGGAGGGGAGAAATACAATAAGCTAAAAGTGAATGGACCTGCTCCTCCCCTCTACATGAAAGCAACAATGGAATGTGTTAGATATTATTCTCTGATTCTTTTTATTGTAGTCTTCCTGCATCTAATCATTTTTCCTACTGCTGCCTGCAGCTGAACAGACAGCTGGGAGTCAGCTGCAAAGCATCTAGTGTAATAGGTTTTTTAATGTTTCACTGCCTGTTAATTGTGTGACATTGTCCCTCATTCTGTTTTGTGAATGGACTACACTGTATGCTACAGCTAAGCAGACAGCTCAGCAATTTGCTTTACTAGACAAGCAAACTTTTCCTCTGTTATCCCTGCTGTTGAGGTTAGAAAACTGGGGAGTAGAGTTAGGAAAACTTCTCTCGTTGATGATGTCCCAGAGCTGAAGTTCCCATTAAGGCACCACTGTCCCAGACCATCAGAGCTCTCCCCAAAACCAATGTCCAGTCTCATCCTCATTAATAGTTTTGGTCACCCACATGAATTCTTCTTTTTATTGCTCCCCTCCGAAAACTAAGATCTCCATTTTTATGATTTTATAATACTGTCATCAGAAATGTCTGAAAGAGCATTCCACCCCCAGGTTGCATTGTGTGGTTATGACATTCCTTTGATCATTGCTCCACCAATTTGACATTAACTGCTACAATTTACAACTGTTCCAGTATTCTATCTGCTATTGTACCTTCTGCAAGTGGAAGAAGCAAAACAGGGGTAGGGGGAGACCTCTGCTGCCCAGGGGATGTTTAAAAGAATGTGATGTCTTGTTAAAACCTGAAGGACAATGAAGGGGCTGCAGGGGATCTCTGAAGACAGCTCTGAAGAAGCCCAGTAATGAATAACGCCTCGCTCCCCGCTGTGGACACCAGTCACCTGGCATGTCCGACAAGGCCATGGGGTGCATAACTCACTGTGCGAGTCATAGGCCTCTGGTAGCCGCAGCATTGCTTTGTCTTACATATATGTTCTCCCACAGAATCAGACCTGACAGGCGGGTTCGTTGGAGAAATGTTTAAACAAAAGCCTTGTGTGAAGGGAAGAGCACCTTGTGATTTTGGCACGGGGCTCCCAGCGCTGAGGTTGCTGGTGAGCGCTTGGCTGGCTAATAAATCTGCAAGCATCAAAGCAAAGGTAATCAAAAACGGAGCAGGTCAGAAGACGCGGAGGCCCTGCTCACTTCTGATGAAAGCGTGGTGAAGTCAGACAAGAATCCGTGTTCACTGCACACGCAAATTGAAGTCACATTCATCGTCTGGCTTGAGCCCACAAAATGAAGGAAGGTGCAGTGCAGCCGGAAGCCCAGCTGACTTCCTGGCCTTCGCTCTAGGAACTCAACTTAAAATACAGAAAACATGTACATATTTCTCCTTGAATGCAGAACCAGGAGGTCATCAAGGTCATTTGGTTGAATTTACTCTTGTTGGTGGCTTGAAAGTAGACTAGAGGTTTGGGGTTTTTTTTGGAGACCAAGGCAGTTGGTTGGTTCTCCTGGGGTGTGAAAGAGGATGGGTCTCAGTGTCGGATGGAAGAATAAGATAGTTGGAGTCCTCAGCCCCTCTTTTTCCTGTATGGGGATCAGGCAGCCATGAACAGACAAACGAACAGGAAGAAGTCAGCGTCTTCTTCAAGGAAGAGCATTTCACAGATGCACCTCGTTCATGACTTTTCTCTTTCTGCTGGTCTGAGGAAGTGAAGTGTCACAGAGAACTTGTAAAGTACAGGAAAAGGGCTCCCAGAAGGCTTCTGATACCCCCTTCCTACGTATCAATATATATGACTGTATAATTTAGCTGATTCCTAAGTATGGGACTGGGGGTGTATCATGTTTGAACTTTACTCAGTCTGAATTAACACATAGCTGTAACTAAATTGTTCAATGGTGTGTACCATAAACTGAGAACCAAACTAAACGAGCCTTAAAACACAGTCTCCACAGGCAAATCCTCATAACTCAGAGCAGACACTCAGACCCAGGCCCTCCTCATGGCAAAAGGCTCTAAAAATCCTCCAACAAGGACAGCACGTGCTCGGCATGAACAGTCACCCCTCCTTCCTCCCGAGTAAGCTCCAGTATGGAAATGTCATGAATTTGTCATGGTACTCTTGCCTGCTGTTCAGAGTGTAAGAGTTAGTATTGGCCCACCTCCCTGCCAACCTTTAGCATTGCCAGTCCTATTAATTCTGATGTGTAGGAGTTTCTCACTGTGATTTTAATTTGTACATCCCTGATAAGTAGGGCAACCATAAAATGTATCATCTAAACCAAAAGCGAAAGGGGTAGTTCTAATAATTCAGTAACTAAAGCAAAGTAAACTGGGACTATTACAGGCAAACAGGGATATATGGTCACCTGTAATATCTGGATATCCTCTTCAAGAATTTTTCTATTGGGCTGTCTTTTTCTTACTCATAATAGGAGTTCTTTACATACTCGTTCTGCATATACACACACACACACACACACACACACACACACACACANAGCAAGAAACAAGTCCATAATTAAATAAAATTAAAACTCTTATGATGCTTGCAATTTAAGGTTATCTTTTTAGTGGGCCTAATCTCAAAGCATTTTATTACTGGGTGAAGTCCCTTTTGCCATACCATGGATTCTGAGTCCAGGACCCAGCAGGTCACAGGTTTGCCTTTTATATCCATTTTATGGAATAAAAATCCTCCAAGCCTGAGCTGAAAAGCACAGAAGGTTCTCAAGTACAGCGGTCTGCCTTAAATCCTGTGTATTCACAGGCACTGGGCATCTCGCCCTTTGGCTCCAAACCAAGGACATTGCTTAAGAACGAGCTGGTTCATCCCCAGGGTCGTTTAACCTTCACTCCTCAGACAGAGCTTGTTTAAGTGTTTTGCTCTTCAGATCCCGTTTTTTTGGCCCCTGGTTCTTGAAAGGCTCTCAAAAGCCCTGGCTTCTTTTCTTACGACCCACAGAGGACCTCTCTGATTAGAATGGAAGGAGCAGAGGAAGCTAGACCTAAGCACTTTTCCATGAGCCTGAAATCTCTGTTGACATATCCTCTGCCTCTCAGCTAGGACACTTGGAATCAGCCACAACCAGTCCAATTCCTCTCCTTGATGGGATTACCTGAACACGGTGTAGCAGGAGGCCTAGACAAGATGCATCGGTCCTTATGAACTGAAGCTCCTCATTCCCTGAGATTAAAAGATACATGATAATTCTGCTGCCTGAGGCTCCAGGCATCACATTTCTCTCAGTGCAGACTTCCCCCAAATTGGAAGGGAATTGTCATTTAGGAACATTGTTAAAAATCTTCTATTTCCGAGTGGCATCCAACAGCCCCTTGCCCAGACACAAGTGCTTTTCTGCTGTCTGAAGGCCCTTTCTTCAGAATCCAAATACCATCTCCGGGGGGAGGGATATCTCTGGTCATAGGCTCCCCGGGTACTTTCCCAGCACAAATCCCCACCATGATGCTGCCCAGGAAAGGGCTGGTAAACATCAGTCTTCTCCTCCATGCCAGCAACTCAATCGTGAGCAGCACTGTCTCAACCCTTATCTGCTTTGTACCTCATAACCATCTATGATATTCACATATTTCCTCCATTTACAGATGAGAAAACTTTGGTCCAGCTTCCATGAGTGACCGAGAGTCAATGAAAGAGTAGCCACCAAACTAAGAGTGTAAGCAACAATGGAATGTGTTAGATATTATTCTCTGATTCTTTTTATTGTAGTCTTCCTGCATCTAATCATTTTTCCTACTGCTGCCTGCAGCTGAACAGACAGCTGGGAGTCAGCTGCAAAGCATCTAGTGTAATAGGTTTTTTAATGTTTCACTGCCTGTTAATTGTGTGACATTGTCCCTCATTCTGTTTTGTGAATGGACTACACTGTATGCTACAGCTAAGCAGACAGCTCAGCAATTTGCTTTACTAGACAAGCAAACTTTTCCTCTGTTATCCCTGCTGTTGAGGTTAGAAAACTGGGGAGTAGAGTTAGGAAAACTTCTATCGTTGATGATGTCCCAGAGCTGAAGTTCCCATTAAGGCACCACTGTCCCAGACCATCAGAGCTCTCCCCAAAACCAATGTCCAGTCTCATCCTCATTAATAGTTTTGGTCACCCACATGAATTCTTCTTTTTATTGCTCCCCTCCGAAAACTAAGATCTCCATTTTTATGATTTTATAATACTGTCATCAGAAATGTCTGAAAGAGCATTCCACCCCCAGGTTGCATTGTGTGGTTATGACATTCCTTTGATCATTGCTCCACCAATTTGACGTTAACTGCTACAATTTACAACTGTTCCAGTATTCTATCTGCTATTGTACCTTCTGCAAGTGGAAGAAGCAAAAAAGGGGTAGGGGGAGACCTCTGCTGCCCAGGGGATGTTTAAAAGAATGTGATGTCTTGTTAAAACCTGAAGGACAATGAAGGGGCTGCAGGGGATCTCTGAAGACAGCTCTGAAGAAGCCCAGTAATGAATAACGCCTCGCTCCCCGCTGTGGACACCAGTCACCTGGCATGTCCGACAAGGCCATGGGGTGCATAACTCACTGTGCGAGTCATAGGCCTCTGGTAGCCGCAGCATTGCTTTGTCTTACATATATGTTCTCCCACAGAATCAGACCTGACAGGCGGGTTCGTTGGAGAAATGTTTAAACAAAAGCCTTGTGTGAAGGGAAGAGCACCTTGTGATTTTGGCACGGGGCTCCCAGCGCTGAGGTTGCTGGTGAGCGCTTGGCTGGCTAATAAATCTGCAAGCATCAAAGCAAAGGTAATCAAAAACGGAGCAGGTCAGAAGACGCGGAGGCCCTGCTCACTTCTGATGAAAGCGTGGTGAAGTCAGACAAGAATCCGTGTTCACTGCACACGCAAATTGAAGTCACATTCATCGTCTGGCTTGAGCCCACAAAATGAAGGAAGGTGCAGTGCAGCCGGAAGCCCAGCTGACTTCCTGGCCTTCGCTCTAGGAACTCAACTTAAAATACAGAAAACATGTACATATTTCTCCTTGAATGCAGAACCAGGAGGTCATCAAGGTCATTTGGTTGAATTTACTCTTGTTGGTGGCTTGAAAGTAGACTAGAGGTTTGGGGTTTTTTTTGGAGACCAAGGCAGTTGGTTGGTTCTCCTGGGGTGTGAAAGAGGATGGGTCTCAGTGTCGGATGGAAGAATAAGATAGTTGGAGTCCTCAGCCCCTCTTTTTCCTGTATGGGGATCAGGCAGCCATGAACAGACAAACGAACAGGAAGAAGTCAGCGTCTTCTTCAAGGAAGAGCATTTCACAGATGCACCTCGTTCATGACTTTTCTCTTTCTGCTGGTCTGAGGAAGTGAAGTGTCACAGAGAACTTGTAAAGTACAGGAAAAGGGCTCCCAGAAGGCTTCTGATACCCCCTTCCTACGTATCAATATATATGACTGTATAATTTAGCTGATTCCTAAGTATGGGACTGGGGGTGTATCATGTTTGAACTTTACTCAGTCTGAATTAACACATAGCTGTAACTAAATTGTTCAATGGTGTGTACCATAAACTGAGAACCAAACTAAACGAGCCTTAAAACACAGTCTCCACAGGCAAATCCTCATAACTCAGAGCAGACACTCAGACCCAGGCCCTCCTCATGGCAAAAGGCTCTAAAAATCCTCCAACAAGGACAGCACGTGCTCGGCATGAACAGTCACCCCTCCTTCCTCCCGAGTAAGCTCCAGTATGGAAATGTCATGAATTTGTCATGGTACTCTTGCCTGCTGTTCAGAGTGTAAGAGTTAGTATTGGCCCACCTCCCTGCCAACCTTTAGCATTGCCAGTCCTATTAATTCTGATGTGTAGGAGTTTCTCACTGTGATTTTAATTTGTACATCCCTGATAAGTAGGGCAACCATAAAATGTATCATCTAAACCAAAAGCGAAAGGGGTAGTTCTAATAATTCAGTAACTAAAGCAAAGTAAACTGGGACTATTACAGGCAAACAGGGATATATGGTCACCTGTAATATCTGGATATCCTCTTCAAGAATTTTTCTATTGGGCTGTCTTTTTCTTACTGATAATAGGAGTTCTTTACATACTCGTTCTGCATATACACACACACACACACACACACACACACACACACACTGATAATAGGAGTTCTTTACATACTCGTTCTGCATATACACACACACACACACACACACACACACACGAGGGTCCTTCAAAAAGTTTATAGAAAAATAGATTTAAAAGATAACATGGGGGCTGGCTAGTTAGCTCCATTGGTTAGAGCACAGCCTTATGACACCAAGGTCATGGGTTCAGACCCCTGCACACTGGCCAGCCACATGCACAAAAAAAGACAATATACTTTCACGAAATTTTTGAAGACCTCGTATGTACTCGTATTTCATATATATACTCATACTCATATACATAAAGATAACCCAGCCTTAAAACACAGACTCCACAGGCAAATTTCATGAGGATATATATTCTTATAAACTAAACAATATTAATAAAATATCACTCATCTGTTTTATATATTGGGGTTTGGCATACTATATTGCTAAAATACCTGAAAATGAGTGCTCTAGAATGTAAGCGTTCAAATGCACTCACTTTGCATCTAGGACACGTGGTGAACCTATCAGCCCATGGTGTGACACATTAAGACTTTTACTCAGAGTCCATTTTTCTTATTGAAAGTCTTTCTAATAATATTTGCCTGTTTTGGAATACTTTGCTTTGTCTGGAAATCAAACATTATGGTTAGAGATGAAAATCCCAGCATGTCATTCTCCAATCACATTCCACTCCTTCCCCTCCAGAGAAAACTTCTGTAATGAATTGTGTGTTTATCATTTTCATAGGACTTTAATACTATTACAACTTACATATGCATCTATAGTTATATAGTGTTTTACAATGTATAAAAACATATGGCAAACATATATAAATATACATTAAAAATACATATTATATGCTTTATATGTGATACCTATGCTGTACTTTTTGTTTTTGCTAAATAATCTGTTTTTTGAGATTTATCCATTTTGATATATGTGGCTCTAATTTTTTTTTTTAATTAGTGGGTTAGTAGTCACTATTGTATGAATGTATCACAAGTCATTCATTCTCCTGTTGATAGCACTGAGGTCATGAACCTCCTCTGATTTAAAAAAAAAAAAAAATCAACGATAAAGAAATGAGACTCCTTGTTCACAAGTGTAAAGTTTTTCTAAGGAATATAATCTAGATGTGGAATAGCTGCTTCATAGAGAACACTGATACAAAATTACAAGCTACAGCCCAAAGTACTCTCCAAAATGTTCTTCCTCACAGTGTGTGTTCTTCTCAGGGCTGCACGAGAGTTACAAGTATTACACATCCTCAGTGGTACTTGGGATTGTTAATTTTTGCCAGTCTGATGGAGGCGAAATTGTATCTCACTTTTCTTTTGTGTTTCCCAAATTGCTAGCTAGTTTTAGCATCTTTTCATTTGTTGATTGTCCATTTTGACTTTTTCTCAGAATTGCCTTTTAGTTCCTTTTGCCCATTTTCATTTGGGTTGTTTGACTTTTCCTCGCTAATTTGTAAGAGTGTGTTATACAACTATAATCTCTTTAATAATTTTTTGTCAGGTATATATGCATGACAAATATTTCCTTCCATTATATGACTTATCTTTTCACTTTCTTATAGAACTTTCTTTTGAACATTTATTTTAAATTTTAATGTAGTCAAATATATTGATCTATTCTTTCATGTTTTATCCTTTTTGTGGCATTTCTAAAAATTCCTTACCTACTCTAAGTTATACAGGTATTTTCCTATATTTTTATCTAAAACTTTATTTTTTTTATTTCATAATTTGGTCTTTAGTATGCCTGGAATGATTTCGGTATGGTTTGAGGAAAGGATTTACTTTTTTTACGTGAAGCTAACCAATTGTCCCAGCATAATTTATTGGATAGTCTCTGCTTCCTTCTACTGATATGAAATGTAACCTCTGTCATATATATACACGAGTCTGTTTCCTTACCTATTCAGCCATTAAGAAATATAACACTTTTTGAGTTTTATCTCTAGTCCCTCAAATTGGCATCTGGTAATCTACCTTCCCATGTGAGGCAGGCTAATAGTCAAATGACAGTGCAACATCTTACTGAGAAGTAAAAATGATCTCAGTATCCCATAAATAATTTTAAGAGCAGGGTTTGAAACATGTTTTTTTCAGCTCATGTACACTTGCCCAAAATTGTAGTCTTTGAAGTCGTGTGCATTGCACATTGTATCAGCCAGGGATATTATTACATTAACAAATCATCATTTTATGTGTATGTAGTGGTTGCTTTGTTCTGAGAGAAAACTCAACTTTGGAATGTGATTAAATAGCAAACTATGATTTTATCTGGGGGAAACAGGAAAAGGTGCACTTAATCTCTAGCAAAAACTGAGCATAATTTTTCAGCTTTTACCTTATGGTTTAAATTATAATTCCAAAATGTTTAGACAACAAAAAAACTGTATTTACTGTCTATTTTTCTGATCAGTCAAATTTCTCATTGTTACAGCGTATAGTAGGCCTTGAGATCTGATAAGACAAATCCCCCCATGTTGTTACTCTTCACAATTTGCTATTTAGTGTTAATTTTAGGATTGAGTATCACAAAATATCCTTACCACATTTGATTAGAATTACACCGAATGTATGGATCAGTTGGGGAAAACCTGTTATCTTTACAATATTGAATTGTCTTAGTCATGTACATTTTCCATCTTTTGAAATATTGATTCTTCACCATTCCCTCTTTTGTTTTTCTGGAATTCCCATTAAATATAAATGCATTTTAGAGCCATTTAATTTAGTCTCCATTTTCCTTAACTTTCTTTTTTTTTTCCTCTCACCTTTTTTTATTTATACCAGACTTTATTTTATACTTTTTTGCCTTTTTTACAGAAAATCATTCTTTCATTTATCTCTTTGACCATTCCAAATATATTTATGTTACTGTTTCATTCAGACTACTTCATGGTACAAACTCATGTTCAACTTGTTGCTTCTGTAACAGTATTACTGAACTTTCTATTTCTTTACTTCCTTTGGAAACTAGGTTTGCAGGCTCCTTTTTAGTGAGAGGGTATCTGCACCTTCCCACCTGAATCTCATTGTTATGTTCCCAGTACAGAGGGTGTGTATCAAAACTTCACTACACTAGAATTCATAAAATATATCAAAACTTCACTACACTAGAATTCATAAAATAAATTTACACCAATAGACACATTTCTAACAGGTTGTATATTGGATTTCTGCAAAAGTTTTATGTCTAAAAGAAGATTTTATTACAAAGTTAAAAAAGTTTGAAAACCACTGTAGTTTGCTAGAATCTCCAGCCCCAGGGAATACAAACTTCCCTGCAAGAACTCTAAGAATGCAATAGTTGGTGTGTTAGGCACATTCCCGCTAGTAGGAGAAGTTCAAGGTTTCTCCCACCTGCCCTCACTACCTCCTAAGGAGGGGATAGACAAGGCCAATGTTGTACTGAGGTGGGTCTGCACAAGACAAAGTCCGGCAGGAGTCAGAAACTTCTGTAAGGACAATCTCATGCTCTTTCTCATTCATGAGCATAGCATTCTGTCACTTTCAAGTTTGTCTTTAGAACTATGCTTTCTTGGTTCTTACTCTTATTTAGACCTATTTTCATTTCACTTTGAATTTCTTTCAGCTTTTAATCATTCATATAAACCTAGACAGGCGAAGGGCACACTCACAGCTAACAGAGGCTCCAACTCAGTTCATCCCAAACACTGGGATTTGAAGCCAAAGCCCCACAGCAACAAACTGGGTACATTTGGCTGATGAGGATGTGGAGAAAGGGGAACTCTCTTACACTGTTGGTGGGATTGTAAATTAGTTATTATGGAAAACAGTATGGAGGTCTCTCAGACAACTACAGATAGAACTGCCGTACAATCTAGCAACCCACTTCTGGGTATATACCCAAAGGAAAGGAAATCATCATGTCGAAGGGATACCTGCATTCCCATGTTCATTGCAACTCTATTTACCATAGCCGAGATATGGAACCAACATAAATGTCCATCAACAGATGACCGGATAAGGAAAATGTGGTATATATACACAATGAGAAACTACTCAGCCATGAGAAAGAACAAAATTCTGCCATTTGCAGAAACATGGATGAGCTTGGAGAAAATTATGTTAAGCGAAATAAGCCAGGCACAGAAAGAGAAATAATGCATGTCCTCACTCATAAGTGGGGGGAGAGAGAGAGAGAGAGAGAGAGAGAGAG